>NW_027331799.1:0-125000 GCF_033568475.1 Henckelia pumila
CGCGCGCCCGTGCCCTCGCTTTGTGAATCAACGGCGCGCTTGAGCCAAGAACCACGTGCTCGGGCCCTCGCTTCGGGAATCAACGGCGCGCCTGCGCCGCCCTCTCGAACTGCTGAACTCCAGGGCACAAAAGAAAAGTCTAACAAACTAAACTCAAAAATTCAAGCAACCAAGGTTCAAACATCATAAATACATGAGATCTAAGGAGTTGAAACACCAACAAAACGATGTTTAACAGTACAAGTTTGACGGTAGGGATCCATTCGACTAAACAAAATAGTACAAAACCAAAAGGTATGACCCTAAGATACACGGTGTCTCACTTCTATCATCACACCCCGAGCTAACCCAAACGACTTGGTCCAACTCCTGATTCTCCTGTTACCAAGTACACATACAAACAAAGAAAACAGCCGGATTAACCGGTTAGAAATATAATTTCTAAGTAAAAGAGACAGGCATGCAATATCAAGTAAACACCTCAGATTTAAATGTAATAATCAGTAACAAATCAAAATGAGAATGAATGAATGCATAACTTCAAAACTCGGGACACCCCCATTCGGGGTGGATGTCATTCAACTCAACCCCTAGACTTCAGAGCAACTATAAAAAGTATTCTGGCAATTGGATAAACTCAAAATCCAAAGCCACTTCAATATAGCTCCCTAAATCATCTAATTTCAAAACGAATCGAGAAATCGGCTCAATATGAATGCAAGTGAAAATAGAATAACAATCAAATTCACTCAAGCAATTAAACATGTAGTATGTGATTTTTGGGAACTCGAGAATAAGTCCATCTCGAGTATTCTTTCCCATTCGTTTCATTGTCGACTTTTACCTTTTCTCGAAACTTCAAGTGATTCCTGTCAACAAGAGATAACTCGATATCATAGTCTATTAGGATAACAAACTCAAAGTCGATACAACAATCAATAATATACCGTATTCAATTCTTCAATCGATAAACAAGTCTCCAAGTTCGATCAATCTCCCGAAAACTCAATCAAATTCGATATACAAATCAAACCGAACCAAAACCGATAACTCAAACTCGATTTCGACGGCATAACGGCTATAAACTGACTATCCGGAAATACAAACCATCAAACAACAATCACAATAACTCAATCATCATCCCAATCCATCAAAACAACTCAAATCCAACCTCAATCAAAATCATCATTTTCGAAAATATGCCTCAAAAATCATATAAAATCCAAACTTCGTTCTTTTTCCAAACCGACTTCGAGTACACGATCTATACTATCTCAAGAACGACATACTCCAAGATTATCAAATTCTGACAACCCAACTAAATTCAAAGTTCAAGGATCGAAGCAGAACTTACGTACAAATGAAGCCCTCACTGCGGTGATCGTGAATCCCAACTCGGAATGAAAATCTAACGGTTGGATCGAGCGAATCAAACGGAAAGGAAGCTTGAAATGTTGTCTCCCATAGCTTCCAACAGTACGTACAAAAAGGAGAGGAGAAGGGAGAGGAGGGAAATGATTTGATGTGATGGTGAGGCAATTTGCCTTAAGATATTATACAAAATCCAATTTTTGCATTTCAGTCCTTTATTTCTCCAAGTTTGCAAAAATGATCCCCTGCGAATATCAATACGATTCTTAAATACTGAAAACTCTGATTATCTCGATTAAACTCAATTATAATAAAATTGGGGCATTACAATTTTCCCCCTCTAAGATCCGATTTCGTCCTCGAAATCTGATAGATCACAGACTGAACAAGAACGAATCATACTGAAGATGAACTCACCTCAATCGAATAACTCTGGAAATCGCTGCCTCATATCGGATTCGGTCTCCCAGGTTGCTTCTTCAACTCCGTGATGACTCCACTGCATCTTCACCAAGGGAATCGACTTGTTTCTGAGCTGCTTCTCTGTAAGGCCCGGGATTAATTAGAAATTAATCCGAATTTAATTTGATTTTAATCCGAGTATATTTAATTTGGGAATATTTAGAGTTTCGATTTAAATTCTAATATTCTTAAATTATTTAGGATTGAAATTGAATTAAAATAAGGGCCGAGGACCGAATTGCAATTATTGAAGAATTGAGGGACTAAATTGTAATTTCTATTGAAGCAATCCGATTTTAGAATTATTACTCAGCATGTGCAACGTGTAAGAATGATATTTTGTTCAGAAACTTTCGAAACCAAGAGTAGAGTCTCATTCCATTTCCTTTTTCCTTTGAAACTTTGAGATTCAAATTGCCGTAACTTTTGAACCGGTTGTCCGATTTTGATTCCGTAAATTGTTCTTAAATCCTTACGACGAGGGCTTCGATCTCGTGTAAGTTTTATGTTATGTTATTTGGATTTCGAAATCAGTATGGAGAAGATATCAGATTTTGAGTTCTTGATTATGTTTATCAATGTATATGCGATTCTATGTCGAAACCGGATTGAGAAGTTTGTATTACATGTATCCAATCTTGATTTCAGCATGTTAATCGATTTTTATAGCTATTGAGATGAGGATTTGAATGATTTATCAGCTGGTTATTGACTTAAATATACGTATGATTGGGTTTTGAAGTTAGAAATGGTTTCGAGATTACGTAGGTTACCGATTTTCAATCGCTACGCCATTTAATCAAGTTTTTGGACTGTTTTGAGATTCGATAGCTAAGCTGAAACACTTATCTTGATGATGTGAATGTTATAGTATTTTTCTTATTCAGTTTCAGTTAAGTTTGAAGGCTAAACGACACAAGACGCCGACTTTAACTAACGAAGAAAGAGTTGAGGTTTGAAATGCGATTGATTGATGAATTCTTGATGGTTTTGACTCATTTCTGAAATGATAGATTGATATGGAGTTTGATATATGTATTTTGATTATATCTTACAGATTTTAAGAGTTAAGAACCTCAATAAATGAAGGTATAATGATGACATCGCGAAGTAGGGACTTTGAAACTCAAGAACGACTAATCTTGAGTTGGCCCGCAAAAACCACATACTTGTTTATGTTTTTGATTTGATTGTGATGTTGTCGATCCTTCTCAGGTAGTGGATCTTTATATTCGAGTTGATATGATGCTATATTGAATCGATTCTATACCAAGGTTGCGGTTAACCTTATTTGCGAGTCGTTTACGAACACGTTAGATGGATATCCATGTCAAGATCGTTTACGAATCTTGATGGAACGAAGTTATATGAATCAATTCTTATTCGAAGCGTTAATTTACTCTATTTGTTGAGTTGAGTTTTAAATAGAGTCGATATGATTTATTTAACGCCTTTTATATGTTGGTTATACTAAGAATGTTTTCTCACCGAAGTTTATTCGGCTGTTGTCTTGTTTTGTATGTGTGCATGACAACAGATGGGGCAGGAGCTGGTCATCGACATCATTGACAGCTAGGAGAGAGTCTAGCATGTGAGGACTCGGGTTGTAGATGATTTCTTGAACTTTAGAAGCACTAAACCTTAGTTATGTTGGTTTTGGAATACATGTATGAACTTGAGATAGTTATGTCATTTATCGTTTGTTTATCGACTTGTTTGATGTATCAAATGCATGTATAGATGTTTAAGAGGTTGTTTATGATTATATGCAAAACTTGGATTTGATATATCATGTGTTGTTGATTTAAAATAGATGGAATCAAGCTTGACAGCAAAATGAATTGCTGATTTTTCTGGAAACAGAGGGCACGCTCGATCTTGTGAAAAGCCAGGATCGAGCGCGGCCATCATTTTTGCAAAACAGAGAATTGGATATTTTGGCCCGCTCGATCGACGGAAGTTGCCCGATCGAGCGAGGCCAAAATATTATCGAACAGTGAGCAGAGCATTTGTGCTCGCTCGATCGGGTGATTTTCACCGATCGAGCGAGACACTGAATTTTAAAAAAAAAAAAAATTTTACTTGGCTCTTGCTTTATTCATTTGATGTTTAATGAATGTTATTTGTTTAGTAATTGCCCTAAATGAGATTAGCAACCCGAGGTCCCCACAACAGGATTTATGTGTGCATGACAACAGATGGGGCAGGAGCTGGTCATCGACGTCATTGACAGCTTGGAGAGAGTCTAGCACGTGAGGACTCGGGTTGTAGATGATGTCTTGAACTTTAGAAGCACTAAACCTTAGTTATGTTGGTTTTGGAATACATGTATGAACTTGAGATAGTTATGTCGTTTATCGTTTGTTTATCGACTTGTTTGATGTATCAAATGCATGTATAGATGCTTAAGAGGTTGTTTATGATTATATGCAAAACATGGATTTGATATATCATGTGTTGTTGATTTAAAATAGATGGAATCAAGCTTGACAGCAAAATAAATTGCTGATTTTTTTGGAAACAGAGGGCACGCTCGATCCTGTGAAAAGCCAGGATCAAGCGCTGCCATCATTTTTGCAAAACAGAGAATTGGATATTTTGGCACGCTCGATCGGCGGAAGTTGCCCGATCGAGTGAGGCCAAAATATTATCGAACAGTGAGCAGAGCATTTGTGCTCGCTCGATCGGGTGATTTTCACCGATCGAGCGAGACACTGAATTTTAAAAAAATAATAATAATTTTTTTACTTGGCTCTTGCTTTATTCATTTGATGTTTAATGAATGTTATTTGTTTAGTAATTGCCCTAAATGAGATTAGCAACCCAAGGTTCCCACAACAGGTGGTATCAAGCATGACAACAGATGGGGCAGGAGCTGGTCATCGACGTCATTGACAGCTTGGAGAGAGTCTAGCACATGAGGACTCGGGTTATAGATGATGTCTTGAACTTTAGAAGCACTAAACCTTAGTTATGTTGGTTTTGGAATACATGTATGAACTTGAGATAGTTATGTCGTTTATCGTTTGTTTATCGACTTGTTTGATGTATCAAATGCATGTATAGATGCTTAAGAGGTTGTTTATGATTATATGCAAAACTTGGATTTGATATATCATGTGTTGTTGATTTAAAATAGATGGAATCAAGCTTGGCAGCAAAATGAATTGCTGATTTTTCTGGAAATAGAGGGCACACTCGATCCTGTGAAAAGCCAGGATCGAGCACGGCCATCATTTTTGCAATACAGAGAATTGGATATTTTGGCCCGCTCGATCGGCGGAAGTTGCCCGATCGAGCGAGGCCAAAATATTATCGAACAGTGAGTAGAGCATTTGTGCTCGCTCGATCGGGTGATTTTCACCGATCGAGCGAGATACTGAATTTTAAAAAAAAAAATAATTTTTTTACTTGGCTCTTGCTTTATTCATTTGATGTTTAATGAATGTTATTTGTTTAGTAATTGCCCTAAATGAGATTAGCAACCCGAGGTCCCCACAACAGGTGGTATCAGAGCTTAAGTTTCTTGGACTGAGATTAGATGAGCGGGGTAGATCGAGTCTTCTATTCAGATTTATTTATTGCTTTCATAATTTGTATGGTATATGATTGATTGATTACAGATATTAAATTGTCACATGATGCTGTGATAATTTGCAAAGAATATGCTATACAATGGTTTGAATTACATGCTATCTGGTTATTTGATTGAAGTACTAGCATGTATTATGAGGATGAATCCAAACTCGATCTTTTATGAAGGCAATGTGGACTGCAACAGACTTGTTGTAATTGAGATTGAACTGTACACTAATCTGTTTGATTATCAGATATGCCTCCCCGACCAGCACCGAGAGTTAGACAGATGTTGGCTACGAATCAGCCTGAACAGACAAATGCTGCACAAGTCCCAGTGATAGTGTCTGAACATGGACAGGGTAGTACGTCTACTTATGACTTCAGTGATGCTAATCCGATGGAGAAACTTCTGAAACGATTTCAGTCATTCAAACCACCGAAGTTGCAAGGAACAGAGAATGTTGTGGAGTGTGAGAACTGGCTGGAAGATATTGAGCAGTTATTCGAGTCCATTGACTATTCAGATGATCTTCGTGTGAGACTGATTATTCATCAACTGCATGGCCTTGCCAAGAGTTGGTGGATAGCGACGAAGAAAGCATTGGAAAACCAAGGTACTGTTATTACCTGGTCTGTATTTCAAACTGCTTTCTATCAGCGTTTCTTTCCTGTGTCTTATCGCAAGGACAAAGGAGCGGAGTTTGCGAGTTTGCAACAGCGACAGTTAAATATCGAGGAATATGTTGCCAAATTCACCAGCTTGTTGAAGTTTTCTCCACATATTGCTGTTAGTGATGAAGCTCAAGCCGATCAATTTATCAATGGCTTGAATCCTGATGTGTTTACACTTGTGAATTCGGGAAGACCGAATACCTTTGCTGATGCTCTAAATCAAGCAAAGGGTGCAGAAGCAGGGATACTGAAACAACGAGGAGCACAGTTTGTGCCACAGCCAGTGAGACAATCCCAATAACAGTCACAGATTCCACCGCCACCTCGATTTGAAGCTGGAGGTAGCAGTAGTGGAAAAAAAAACTTCTTCAAGGGCAAGAGTAAACAGTTCAAGAGATCTGGTGGTAGTAACTCTTCGAGTTCTGGTAGTTCCCGACAGTCTAGGGTTGGACAGATCTCTGATGTGTATTGCACCAAGTGTGGTGGATGCCATACCAATAAACAATGCCGAGGTGTATTTGAAAGCTGCCACATTTGCAACAAGATGGGACATTTTGCACGAGTGTGTCCACAACGAGGTTCTGGAGGTGCACAGGGTGCTGGATCATCGAGACCAGTGGTTCAATCAGGATCTTTTGTGCATTCATTTCAACCACAGCCTGCAGCACCTAGTAGAGAAGGAGGTCAGACGGTGAATCAACCTCCGAGGCAACAAGCACAAGTGTTTGCATTGACAGAAGAGCAAGCACAAGCAGCACCGGACGATGTGATTGCAGGTAACTATTTTCTTTCTGGTTATCCTGCCTATGTCTTATTCGATACTGGTGCATCGCATACCTTCATATTTGAACAATTTGTTACGTTGTATTCATTTCCTGTTGAGTCATTAGCTACTGTAGTGTCTATATCTTCACCGTTGGGAAAAGGTATAGTATCAGTGAAGTCTGTTAGGAACTGTGTACTACAGTACGAAGGTAATGAAGTTGAGCTTGACTGTATCGTTCTTGGTTTATCTGATTTTGATTGTATAATCGGTATTGATATGTTAACCAAGTACAGAGCAATAGTTGACTGTTTTCAGAAGATTGTGCAGTTCAGACCTGATATGACTGATGAATGGAAATTCTATGGTAAGGGATCACGAGCCAAAATTCCTTTGATATCTGTTATTGCTATGACTGATTTGTTACAGAAGGGAGCAGAGGGATTTTTGATCTATGCAGTTGATATACTGAAGTCTAGTCCGAAATTGACTGATATACCGGTGGTGAGTAAGTTTGCAGATGTATTCCCTGATGAGATTCCAGGATTGCCACCGTACAGAGAGGTAGATTTCGGTATTGAATTAATGCAAGGTACACAACCGATATCGAAAGCACCTTACCGAATGGCACCGATTGAACTGAAAGAATTAAAAGACCAACTCGAAGATTTGTTGGCTAAGGATATATCAGACCTAGTGTTTCCCCTTGGGGTGCTCCGGTATTATTTGTTCGAAAGAAAGACGGATCAATGAGATTATGTATAGACTACTGGCAATTGAACAAAGCAACGGTAAAGAATCGTTATCCTTTACCTCGTATCGATGATTTATTTGATCAGGTATATTCGAAGATTGATCTCCGGTCCGGATATCATCAGTTGAGAGTTAGAGACGAGGATATTGCTAAAACTGCATTTAGAACCAGGTATGGCCATTATGAATTCATAGTCATGCCTTTTGGTCTAACGAATGCACCAGCAGTTTTTATGGGATTGATGAATAGAGTATTTCAAAGATATTTAGATGACTTTGTGATTATCTTTATCGATGATATTTTGATATACTCTAAGAATCTGTATGAACATGCTGATCATCTCCGAATTGTACTGAGAACATTAAGAGAAGAGAAATTGTATGCCAAGTTATCCAAATGTGAATTTTGGTTGCAGAGAGTTGTTTTTCTTGGTCATATAATTTCAGGAGATAGCATTTCGGTTGATCCGAGTAAATTTGAAGCTGTGATTAGTTGGTAGAGACCGACATCTATGCCAGAAATTCGAAGTTTTATGGGCTTAGCTGGTTATTACCGTCGATTCATTCAAGATTTTTCCTTGATAGCGAAGCCTATTACACAGCTTACACAGAAGAATGCACCATTTATATGGTCTGAGGCGTGTGAAAGAAGTTTTATCGAACTCAAGAAGAGATTGATGACAGCGCCGATTTTAATAATCCCTACAGGTACTGGTGATTTTGTTTTTTATTGTGATGCTTCTCACCAGGGTTTGGGATGTATTTTAATGCAGAAAGGACATGTTGTGGCTTATGCTTCTCGACAACTGAAATCACATGAAGTCAGGTATCCGATTCATGATCTTGAATTGGCTGCAATTGTCTTTGCATTGAAGATCTGGAGACATTATTTATACGGCAAGAAGTTCGAAATCTTTTCTGATCATAAAAGTCTGAAGTATCTGTTTTCACAATCTGAATTGAATATGAGACAACGACGATGACTTGATTTATTGAAGGATTTTGATTGTGAAATCAAATACTATCCGGGGAAATCTAATGCAGCAGCGGATGCCCTAAGTAGAAAGGTATGTGCTTTATTCTTGTCTACGGTAGGTGTATCTAATTTGATTGAAGATTGTTGTATTTTTGGGTATGTATTTGAGACAGATAGAAGACCGATGAGAGTGTATGCAATTAGTGCTGAGCCAAAATTTCTAATTCGTATCAAAGAAGCACAGAAAGCTGATCAGAATGTACAGAAATCGATTGAAATGTTCCGATCAGGACATCAGTCTGAGTACAAGGTTAGTGACGATGATATCTTGTATGTGAATGACCGAATAGTTGTTCCTAATATTGCAGACTTGAGACAGAATATTTTGAAAGAAGCCCATTGCAGTCGCTATAGTGTTCACCCTGGAGGCAGAAAGTTGTACAACGACTTGAAGAGTCAGTACTGGTGGAAACAAATGAAGTCTGATGTGACTGAATTTGTATCTAAATGTTTGAATTGCCAACAGGTGAAAGCTGAAAGAAAGAAACCAGGTGGCTTATTACAGAGTTTATCGATTCCTGAATTGAAATGGGACCACATTTCCATGGACTTTGTAACGAAGTTGCCACGATCATCTCGAGGATGCGATGCTGTTTGGGTGATCATCGACAGATTGACAAAATCTGCATGCTTTATTCCTTATCGAATGACTTATCATCATGATCAAATGGCGGATCTCTATATTCGAGAAGTGGTAAGAATACATAGTGTGCCAAAGTCAATTGTATCTGACCGAGATCCGAGCTTTACTTCGCACTTTTGGCATAGCCTACAGGAAGCTCTAGGTACGCGCTTACATTTGAGTACTGCTTACCATCCTCAAACTGACGGTCAATCTGAACGAACTATTTAGACGCTTGAGGATATGCTTAGAGCTGTAGTACTTGATTTTGGCGTTACATGGCAAAATTCTATACCACTCGTGGAATTTTCGTATAACAACAGTTATCAAACGAGTATAGAGATGGCATCATTTGAAGCATTATATGGAAAGAAGTGTCGATCGCCTTTGTATTGGGATGATGTTTCTGAGGTACCTGAGTTAGGGCCAGATATGATCAGACAGATGACTGAGAAAGTGAAATTGATACAGCAGAGAATCAAAACAGCGCAGCATAGATAGACGAGATATGCAAATGTACGACGACTGCCGTTATCTTTTGATCAGGGAGATAGAGTGTTTCTGAAGATTTCACCGTTCAGGGGCACAGTTCGATTTGGCAAATGAGGAAAATTATCTCCGATGTATATTGGGCCATATGAGATTCTTGAGAAGATAGGCAATCTAGCTTATCGACTCGCTCTTCCTATGTCTTTATCTGAAATACATGATGTCTTTCATGTATCGATGTTGAGGAAGTACATATCTGATGCGTCTCATGTGATTCGATCTGATGAAGCTGAGTTGGATGATACTCTTTACCATTTCGAACGACCTATTCATATTCTTGATAGGAAGACGAAACAACTCCGATCGAAGACCATTCCATTGGTGAAGATTCAATGAAATCGACACGGAGTTGAAGAAGCAACGTGGGAAGTCGAAGATGCACTACAAAAAAAACGGCAAACGACAACGGATATTATCCGTTGTCGTAGGGGTCAAAAACCGTTGTAACTATGAGTGTTGTAAAAATTTTGATCTACGACAATGGTTTTAAAACCGTTGTCGTTTCCTTCAACGACAACGGTTTTACCTTCAACAACAACGGTTTTTATTCGTTGTCGTTTTCTTCAAAGACAACGGATTTTATCCGTTGTAACTATTAGTGTTGTAAGAATTTTGATCTACGACAACGGTTTAAATAGAAAAGACAACGGATAAAATCCGTTGTCGTTTTTCAAATAAAAAACAAAAAAAAAATTAAAATACAAATTTTCGATATTATAAATAATTCAAAATTTAAAATTTCAAAAATAAAATTTAATATACAATTTCAATATTACAACACACTCAAAATTCTAATTCTAATTCAATGCACACTAGAAAATAAAAAATAAAGCTATATTGAACTAATTTTTATAAATAAACTGGAACTCTCGTTTCATCGTTGATTAACATCCACCGATAAATCTGAAACAAAAAAAAAGAGTTTATTATTTATGTCTTCTATATATCCATAGGAGAAACATAGCTGAACAAACAAAGAATAACAGTAAATACGGAACGAACAAAGATGTCGCAAAGACAAGGGCAACCAGTACTGTGAGCGAGCGAGCAAGCAATGGAAACTTATATACACTTAAACAACACATATACATATCAACACAGTAAGGCGCAAGACAAGAAAAGTTGCATCCAACATTTATAATGCAACATGCTAATATGCTCAGATATAAATATACAAATTTATACAACATTTATAATATTTACGGATAAACACCAATTCAGCTACTAGAATAACATTTCATCGACCACCAAACCATGAAATTAAAAGATGAACATGGAAGATATATGTGTGTGTGCGTGTGTACATATATATATTAACATACATAGATGCAATAGTGACACAATTATATTTTTTGCATCACAACTTTTGTTATTTAATGGAGGGAACGAAGCACATACCACCAGTCCTCTGTCTGGCTTCAGGAGGTTGCACAATTGCAAGAATTGTAACAACTTGACCGGGAACGATACGTAATCTAGATTCACCAAGTGTCCTTCCGCCCACGAGATAATGCCCAGCATGCATCAATTTTATTTCGTCCACGGAAGTTGGTATGCTCGATTTACCTAAAAGAAACATAAATTTCGAACTTAGCTGGAGCAGTCAAATACAAGTGCCAAGCTCGGAAACAAACTGAAAGCCAAGAAAAGTTTTAGATATTGTTTAGCACAGTGCACACAACACAAGCCATATATCATATTTCCATGACACATCGATCTGTTACAAATTCATTCACTTTCTTCGGCGTAAGAAATTTTATACGCCACGTAACACTGTTAGCACATAACTAGACACTACAGCATGAGTACTACGATTGTTTTTTGTTGCAAGAAAGAATTCACAGAAACTTAGAGCAGAAGAATCACAACCTTGAGGCCACTCTGCCAGATGAAAGAGTGGGTGCCCGGTGAGCCAACTTGTGGCTAAGGGCTTTGATGACTCTTTGTATAAACAATCTTTTGTTTAATATAATTTACACTTTTATTAATGGCAATGACTTTGTCTTTCTTCATATTGTGATATTGTGATATACTATTGTTGTTTTGATAAAGACCTTGAATATACTATAGTGTATGTAAGATGTGGTAGAACATGGAGATGTCTATCATGAAACACATCTTATAGTCACTGTATATTCTAAACTGTTCCTAGTCGATTGAGCCGTCCGATAATAAGGATAAGGATCGCTCGAGTTTGAGACTAGCATTTGCGATGCAGAGTACCACGTTTCATTGGTAAGGAACATAGAGATGTTCGAAGCATGCAAATGGATATTCATATGATGAATGATCGAACTACCCTATCCGGACTTTCCAAGTGGTTATCACTTATCGAGTGGATAAAGTCCGCGGTTTTGGTTGTACACCATTAGTCCTTACTACTTGAGACATCATTGAGACTCTATATGCTAGTACTGTGCTTTGACTCGTTTACCGACTCTATTGGGGTCATCAGGTGTCGGGATTGGGTACAGTTACAACACATATAGGAGTCGATGCTTTGTTGTCAAGGATTCACCACATACTTGCGAGTGTGGATATCCTATGCGATCTGAGGAGATATTAGTGTGACGAATCTCTGGCCAGAGTACATGATGTGATTTAAGAAATGGTTTCTTAGTAGCACATGCGATGTCACTATTTGATCTTCAAGATGTATTGCATAGTTATCGAATCTCGAACGACTCTCGATATACCAATGGTTGTTGATTCGATCGGGATATTTGGATGAAGGGACCGTACTGTATGCTAACCAAAATCTACTGGTTCTTGTAGGCACTATCAGTGATACCTAGGGAATCATGGGTCGATGTTGCTAGGCGCTCATACCATGATTCGATGGGCAAGTCGGAAATTGTTGTTCCGAGTCACAAGGAGTTGTGAGCCCACGGCTAGCTGTATCCCTGAACCATTGAGGGTCACACAGTGTAATGGATTTTTAATCCCCGTTGAGATAGTTAAATTTAAAGAGTTAAATTTAATGAACGAAGAAGTTGGACTTCTTATTTAAGAGTAGAGGAGTAAGATTTCCTAAAATGACATAGGGATGGCCATTTTTGGAAATCACTGAATTCGGATTCAAAAAAATTTATCTTGACTTTAAAAGGTGCAGAAATGGTTTCTGTGCACATTGGTGAAATTGGTTTATCAATCGGAGTCACGATGAATTTTATATTAATTTCTGAACATGCGGGCTTTACTTGTCGGGCTTGAACTTATGACTAATGGGCCCTAAGCTGTTAGTGGCCTACATTATAAATAAGTTATTGCAGTACAGAAATTACACACAACAGGTCACAATTTTCGAAAACCCTAAGTATTTTTCTAAAAGGTGGCCGCCCCCTCCCTCTCTCTGTCAGAAAAATCCAGCCTGTGATTTTGAATTACAGTCTGGTTTAACGGATCAAATTCGTTAATCTCTTCGTAGAAAACTTCTGATAGATTTTCTAGTGCAATCTATCAGAGGGATTAAATCTCTGTTCGTGGACCTGATTGAAGAACAGTTCGTCCATCAGTTCCAGGGATATACAACAAGAGCAGAGAAATCTGTTGGTGTCCTAAATCTCGATTTGAGATTAAAGGTAAAAATTTTATAATTGTTATTTAATTTTTACACACACAATTTAATCGTAAGGTTGATACCCATTATGGAATCGTTCCATACAAAATTTTAAACTTCCGCTGCACCGGGTATTAATCATAATTGATCTGATCGCCGCGTTCTCCAACACCAGAAACCTTTCTTTTATAGTATCAATGGTAGTTGAAAGTGGGTAGACCCCATGACATATATCCGTTCCATCAAAAATTCTGAACCTAATTTGTTGAGTTTGCGGCGGTTCCGATTCTGATTCCGTTTGCGGTTGCGGTTGTGGTTTTGGTTTTCCAGCCATAGTAGCACTCCCTTGATATAATTTCCAAATGCCAATGCGACGACTGATCTTCCAGCAAAGAAATCGAACTTACAAAACGTACCTGCCAACAAGAACTTCAGATTGATGGCATTGTTTTATACAACACACACAGATATAAATATACAAATTTATACAACATTTATGCAACATTTATAATGCAACATTCGAACAGCAACAAGAAAGTTACAAAGACATATATATATATTTTTTTCAAAACACAAAAACATATATTAAATTTGTTTACTAGATAAATCAAACGAATAAGCAATAAAGTTTCTTTAAACTGGATGAAGATCTAAGCTCTAAAAATAATGCAACATGCTAATATGCTCAGATACAGAGGAAACTATATAATAACTAGTTGCACTCACTGGATTCGGAAGACAAAGTTTAGCTGCTCAAAAAATGTTTGTAAGACCCTGTCCATTGCCCCGAGGAAATCCTGTGGTATATGTCTCTAAAGGAACGAGATAAAATACTAAGAGGCTGCAAAAGGTAATAAGAAAAATTATAATATACACAACATATTGAACATAGCCAGCAGGGCCAGCATGGGTATGGATGCCACTGATGGCTACATTGTTCTCGTTATAGAGACCTTCGTACCTGGAATAGCAAAAATGAACATCTTTCACATCAAATAGCACAAAATTAACGAAACTACTATTACACCCCATAAAAAACTACATAGCAAGGTTATAACCCTTTTCAAAATATGCTAGTGATCTCATCTTCACCACGACTTGGGTTCCGCTATATATAGCAAACATAGAAGAGACCAGTTGTTTAAGAAGAAATAACTACCTCGTCTTCAATCTCTCGAGGACTTTTATTGTCACTAGTTGGGATTCCATACAAGCATCAAGATTTACAAAAGCAATCATGTTCCCCTGTGGCTCTGCCACAATAAAAGCACGAGCTCACAACCTGAAGTGAACACCAGATGCAGTCTTGTCCATGTTAGCATATCCCATCACGTTAACATCAGCTGCTGGTCTAGTTATGTCATAGCTTCCAAGCCTGAGTAAATAGCTAGAAACAGATTCTACGGATATCCCATTCTCTACCAAGAGTAAAAACAATACTGGCAACAAAATCAGTCCCGCCATGGTAAGTCAAACAAGAGCACTGATTCGCTTGCTCAATAGCTTCTCAGCATTTCCTGACCACAGACGAAACAATTGAAACATGAACATAAACACAGGCTAGAAGGTACCGAGGTGGCAAAATATTGTATTCGCAGCACAACCTGGAACACAATATCAATAAACCAAGAAGAAAGAATAAGAGAACACAAAACCCAAATTTTACGGCATCTTACCTAATCAGTATCGAAAATACTCAAATTAGTTCGTCAATAATCTATGCAGTAGAAAACACAAAATTTATTCGGTTTCACCATCACGATTAAGCAAGCAGCAACCTGAAATTATCGGACAAAAACAATCATTTCGAGACGTGCACGCTCCACTTAAATGATTTTTAACCCTTTTCTCCACATTCATTGAAAGCCCAAACAACAATAAATCTAGACCTCAACATCTACTAAAATACCACGAAGCTTGAGAACGAAGCAAGAGAAGAAAGCAATGAAACTTACACAGTGATAGTCGCGACACTGAAGTTCCGATCCAAGCATTAAACTCATGATTAAAGTCACGATTGGCATTGCTAAGGCTTGGGCTAGATGCAAGGAGGTCGGACGACCATTTTCCAACGATCGATTGGCGCCGGAGGTGAGCTGGGTTGAAGGGGAAGACGGGTTTGGCTAGGGATTGGGGGTTTATTTCGCTTCTTCACTTAAGCCTGAATTCGTGTAGTATATAGGTTATTATATGTATTATATTGTGTATAATTTTTAAAATAATAAAAATAAATAAAAAAATAACAACCACAATGGATTACAAAACGTGTTGTCTTAAACCTTCAAAAAAACGCACATAGACAACGGTTTTTAAAAACCGTTGTCGTTAACCATAAAAAACCCGCTCATAGACAACGGTTTTTAAAACCGTTGTCTTTGACATATATAGGACAACGGTATTTTAAAAACCGTTGTTGTTTTTCATTAAAAAAAGGGCCAACCACAACGGTTTTCGTAAAACCCGTTGTCAAAGGTCAAAATACAACAGTTTGTGTATAAAACCGTTGTCTTTTTAGTGTGGTTAATTAGGATATTTGTTGTAGTGATGATATGAAGCAACGTTTTCCTTATCTATTCCACTGATGTGAGTTCTTATTCAGTTTTCAGTTATTCTTTATTCTTATGAGCATGCAGCCTGCATATCTATACTGTTTATGAATTCGAGGACGAACTCATGTCTTAGTGGGGGAGAAATGTAAGGCCCGGGATTAATTATAAATTAATCCAAATTTAATTTGATTTTAATCTGAGTATATTTAATTTGGGAATATTTAGAGTTTCGATTTAAATTCTAATATTCTTAAATTATTTAGGATTGAAATTGAATTAAAATAAGGGTCAAGGACCGAATGGCAATTATTGAAGAATTGAGGGACTAAATTGCAATTTCTATTGAAGCTATCCGATTTTAGAATTATTACTCAGCATGTGCAACGTGTAAGAATGATATTTTTTTCAGAAACTTTCGAAACCAAGAGCAGAGTCTCATTCCATTTCCTTTTTCCTTTGAAATTTTGAGATTCAAATTGCCGTAACTTTTGAACTGGTTGTCCGATTTCGATTCCGTAAATTGTTCTGGAATCCTTACGACGAGGGCTTCGATCTCATGTAAGTTTTATGTTATGTTATTTGGATTTCGAAATCAGTATGGAGTAGATATCATATTTTGAGTTCTTGATTATGTTTATCAACATATATGCGATTCTATGTCGAAACCGGATTGAGAAGTTTGTATTGCATGTATCCAATCTTGATTCCAGCATGTTAATCGATTTTTATAGCTATTGAGATGAGGATTTGAATGATTTATCAGCTGGTTATTGACTTGAATATACATATGATTGGGTTTTGAAGTTAGAAATGGTTTCGAGATTACGTCGGTTACCGATTTTCAATCGCTACGCCGTTTAATTTAGTTTTTGGACTGCTTTGAGATTCGATAGCTAAGCTGAAACACTTATCTTGATGATGTGAATGTTATAGTATTTTTCTTATTCAGTTTCAGTTAATTTTGAAGGCTAAACGACACAAGACGCCGACTTGAACTAACGAAGAAAGAGTTGAGGTTTGAAATGCGATTGATTGATGAATTCTTGATGGTTTTGACTCATTTCTGAAATGATAGATTGATATGGAGTTTGATATATGTATTTTGATTATATCTTACAGATTTGAAGAGTTAAGAACCTCAATAAACGAAGGTATAATGACGACATCGCGAAGTAGGGACTTTGAAACTCAAGAACGACAAATCTTGAGTTGGCCAGCAAAAACCACATACTTGTTTATATTTTTGATTTGATTGTGATGTTGTCGATCCATCTCAAGTAGTGGATCTTTATATTCGAGTTGATATGATGCTATATTGAATCGATTCTATGCCAAGGTTGCGGTTAACTTTATTTGCGAGTCGTTTACGTACTCGTTAGATGGATATCCATGTCAAGATCGTTTACAAATATTGATGGCACGAATTTATATGAATCAATTCTTATTCGAAGCGTTAATTTACTCTATTTGTTGAGTCGAGTTTTAAATAGAGTCGATATGATTTATTTAACGCCTTTTATATGTTGGTTATACTGAGAATGTTTTCTCACCGGAGTTTATCCGGCTGTTGTCTTGTTTTGTATGTGTGCATGACAACAGATGGGGCAAGAGCAGGTCATAGACGTCATTGATAGCTTGGAGAGAGTCTAGCACGTGAGGACTCGTGTTGTCGATGATGTCTTGAACTTTAGAAGCATTAAACCTTAGTTATGTTGGTTTTGGAATACATGTATGAACTTAAGATAGTTATGTCGTTTATCGTTTGTTTATCGACTTGTTTGATGTATCAAATGCATGTATAGATGCTTAAGAGGTTGTTTATGATTATATGCAAAACTTGGATTTGATATATCATGTGTTGTTGATTTAAAATAGATGGAATCAAGCTTGACAGCAAAATGAATTGCTGATTTTTCTGGAAACAGAGGGCACGCTCGATTCTGTGAAAAGCCAGGATCAAGCGCGGCCATCATTTTTGCAAAACAGAGAATTGGATATTTTGGCCCGCTCGATCGGCGGAAGTTGCCCGATCGAGCGAGGCCAAAATATTATCGAACAGTGAGCCTGTTGGAGAACGCGGCGATCAGATCAATTAGGATTGATACCCGGTGCAGCGGAAGTTTAAAAATTTTTGTATGGAACGATTCCATAATAGGTATCAACCTTACGATTAAATTGTGTGTGTGTAAAAATTAAATAACGATAATAAATTTTTTACCTTCAATCTCGAATCGAGATTTTGGACACCAACAGATTGCTCTGCTCTTGTTGTATATCCCTGGAACTGATGGACGAACTGTTCTTCAATCAGGTCCACGAACGGATATTTAATCCCTCTGATAGATTGCACTAGAAAATCTATCAGAAGTTTCTACGAAGAGATTAACGAATTTGATTCGTTAAACCAGACTGCAATTCAAAATTCACAGACTGGATTTTACCGAGCAGAGGGGAGAGGGGGTCGGCCACTTCAGAGAGAAAAATAGGGTTTTTTCGAAAATTGTGACCTTGTTGTGTGTAATTTCTGTACTGCAATAACTTATTTATAATGTAGGCCACTAACAGCTTAGGGCCCATTAGTCTTAAGTTCAAGCCCGACAAGCAAAGCCCGCATGTTCAGAAATTAATATAAAATTCATCGTGACTCCGATTGATAAACCGATTTCACCAATGTGCACAGAAACCATTTCTGCACCTTTTAAAGTCAAGATAAATTTTTCTGAATCCGAATTCAGTGATTTCCAAAAATGCCCATCCCTATGTCATTTTAGGAAATCTTACTCCTCTACTCATAATTAAGAAGTCCAACTCCTTTGTTCATCAAATTTAACTCTTTAAATTTAACTATCTCAACGGGGATTAAAAATCCATTACTCTGTGTGACCCTCAATGGTTCAGGGATACAGCTAGCCGTGGGCTCACAACTCCTTGTGACTCGGAACAACAATTTCCGACTTGCCCATCGAATCATGGTAAGTGCGTCTAGGAACATCGCCCCATGATTCCCTAGGTATCACTGATAGTGCCTACAAGAACCAATAGATTTTGGTTAGCGTACAGTACGGTCCCTTCATCCATATATCCCGATCGAATCAACAACCATTGGTATATCGAGAGTCGTTCGAGATTCGATAACTATGCAATGCATCTTGAAGATCAAATAGTGACATCGCATGTGCTACTAAGAAACCATTTCTTAAATCACATCATGTACTCTGGCCAGAGATTCGTCACACTAATATCTCCTCAGATCGCATAGGATATCCACACTCGCAAGTATGTGGTGAATCCTTGACAACAAAGCATCGACTCCTATATGTGTTGTAACTGTACCCAATCCCGACACCTGATGACCCCAATAGAGTCGGTAAACGAGTCAAAGAACAGTACTAGCATATAGAGTCTCAATGATGTTTCAAGTAGTAAGGACTAATGGTGTACAACCAAAACCGCGGACTATATCCACTCGATAAGTGATAACCACTTGGAAAGTCCGGATAGGGTAGTTCGATCATTCATCATATGAATATCCATTTGCATGCTTCGAACATCTCTATGTTCCTTACCAATGAAACGTGGTACTCCGCATCACAAATGCTAGTCTCAAACTCGAGCGATCCTTATCCTTATTATCGGACGGCTCAATCGACTAGGAACAATTTAGAATATACAGTGACTATAAGATGTGTTTCATGATAGACATCTCCATGTTCTACCACATCTTACATACACTATAGTATATTCAAGGTCTTTATCAAAACAACAATAGTATATCACAATATAACAATATGAAGAAAGATAAAGTCATTGCCTTTAATAAAAGTGTAAATTATATTAAACAAAAGATTGTTTATACAAAGAGTCATCAAAGCCCTTAGCCACAAGTTGGCTCACCGGGCACCCACTCTTTCAATCTCCCACTTGCCCTATAGCCAACTAGTCATACTACGTAGACCCATTGTTTCGCGATGTTTGTCAAATAATGGTCCTGGCAAGGGCTTAGTAAGTGGATCAGCGATATTGTCTGCAGAGGCCACTCTTTCGACAGTGATGTCTCCTCTTTCCACAATCTCCCGGATGATGTGGTATTTCCTCAGTACGTGTTTGGATCTTTGATGAGACCTTGGTTCCTTTGCCTGAGCAACGGCACCCGTGTTGTCACAGTACACCGGGACTGGGCCAACAACTTCAGGAATGACGCCCAACTCTTGGACGAAATTCCTCATCCAAACGGCATCTTTAGCAGCAGCTGATGCTGCAATGTATTCTGCTTCAGTGGTGGAATCCGCTGTGGTGTTCTGCTTGGAACTCTTCCAAGAGACAGCACCGCCATTGAGCATGAACACAAATCCAGAGGTTGACTTTGAGTCATCCACGTCACTTTGGAAGCTAGAGTCGGTATAGCCTTCCAATTTTAGTTCTCTTCCTCCATATACCATGAACATATTCTTAGTCCTTCGTAAGTACTTAAGAATGTCCTTCACGGCTTTCCAATGCATTTGACCGGGATTAGCTTGATATCTGCTCGTGACACTTAGAGCAAATGCTACATCCGGTCTGGTAGATATCATCCCATACATGATACTACCTATGGCTGACGCATATGGTACATGTGTCATTTTCTCTATCTCTTCATCAGTCTTGGGACACATAGACTTGGATAGAGTAACTCCATGACACATGGGTAGATGTCCTCTCTTGGACCCATCCATTGAAAACCGTTTCAATATGGTGTCGATGTAGGTTGATTGAGTGAGTCCTACCATTCTCTTAGATCTATCTCTATAGATCTGTATCCCAAGAATATAGGATGCCTCACCCAAATCCTTCATCGAGAATCTACCTGATAACCATATCTTTGTTGACTGCAACATCCCTACGTCATTCCCAATGAGTAGGATGTCATCAACATAAAGTACTAAGAATGTCACAGCATCCTTAACTACTTTCTTGTACACGCATGGTTCCTCCGGGTTCTTGATGAAACCAAAATCTTTTATTGTTTCATCAAATTTCTGGTTCCAACTTCTTGATGCTTGTTTTATACCATAAATTGATCTCTGAAGCTTGCATACCTTATGCTCGCTTCCCATGGATGTGTACCCCTCAGGCTGCTTCATATAGATTTTTTCCTTAATGTCTCCATTAAGAAAAGCAGTCTTCACATCCATTTGCCATATCTCATAGTCATACCATGCAGCTATGGCAATAAGGATTCTTATGGACTTGAACATTGCAACTGGTGAAAAGGTTTCATCATAGTCAACTCCTTGTCTTTGAGTATAACCTTTTGCCACCAATCGCGCCTTGTAGGTCAATACCTTACCATCAGGCCCAAGCTTTCTCTTGTAGATCCATTTACACCCTATTGGAATAATTCCATCGGGAGGATCTACTAAAGACAAAACTTGGTTTGTATGCATCGAATCTATTTCCGACTGCATAGCTTCAAGCCATAAATTTGAATCCGCATCAGAAATTGCTTCCTTGAAGTTTCTTGGATCACATCCAACATCGGGTTCATCTTGATCCCCTTCAAGAAGAAGACCATATCGAATAGGAGGTCTAGAAGTCCTCTCAGATCTTCTAGGTACAGGCGTGTCTATCAATGGTTCCTGAGGTGTAGGATCGTTATTTTGTATTTCGGGTTCTTCTCGAATTTCTTCGAGTTCCATCATCTCGCCTTTCTTATCCAATAAGAACTCCTTCTCCAAGAAGGTGGCATTCCTTGAAACAAACACCTTTGTTTCAGCAAGATAATAGAAATAATATCCGATTGAATTCTTCGGATACCCTACAAAATAACATAAGCTGGATCGACTATCCAACTTATCTCCCACTGTCCGCTTCACGTAAGCAGGACATCCCCAAATCCTCAAGTACGAATACTTAGGAGCTTTGCCATTCCATAACTCGTATGGTGTTTTGTCCACTGCTTTAGTGTGGACGTTGTTCAACAACAATACCGCCGTTTCAAGCGCATAGCCCCAAAACGAAGGTGGAAGCTCAGTGAAGCTCATCATGGATCGAACCATGTCCAACAAAGTTCGATTACGACGCTCCGATACACCATTCAGCTGTGGTGTCATAGGAGGAGTCCACTGAGAGAGAATCCCATTCTCTTTTAGATAGTCCAAAAACTCGGTACTTAAGTATTCTCCACCTCGATCCGATCAAAGTGCTTTAATACTTTTACCTAGCTTGTTTTCTACTTCAGCCTTGAATTCTTTGAACTTTTCAAACGCTTCAGACTTATATTTCATTAAATATAAATACCCATACCTCGAATAATCATCAGTAAAGGTAATGAAGTAGGTGTGGCCATATTGAGTACCAACTCTAAATGGACCACAAACATCTGTATGGATCAAATCCAACAGATTTTGACTACGCTCAGGTTTCCCCTTAAAAGGAGATTTAGTCATTTTTTCTTTCAGGCAGGATTCACAAGTAGGTAGAGAGTTAATATCAGACATATCAAACATGCCCTCTCCCACTAGCTTGTTCATCCTCCTTGAGGAAATATGACCTAGCCTAGCGTGCCAAAGGTTTGCCGGGTTTTGGCTATCGATTTTCCTTTTGTTTGTTGTTGCCGGTTTATCAACATAATTTATTGGAACGTCTTTTAGTTTTAAGTTGTATAGATCGTTTTCAAGTTGTCCATTTCCAATCAAACATTCATTCTTGTAAATATTGCAAATCTCATTCACAAAATTGCAAGAATAACCATCTCTATCAAACATAGAAACAGAAATAATGTTTTTAATCAAATCCGGAACAAATAAAACATCTCTTAAAAGTAACTTAAAACCGTTCTGCAAAATTAAATAAACATCTCCCACGGCTTTAGCTTCAACTCTGGAACCATTTCCGAGCCTCGGCTGGGTCTCACCCATTCTAAGCCTGCGACTTCTTGTCATCACCTGCAAATCATTGCAAATGTGAGATCCACATCCGGTATCCAATACCCAAGAAGTAGTATTAAGTGAAACATTTATTTCAATATAGAACATCCCCTTCGCAGTTCGCAACTGCTCTAGATATTCCTTGCAGTTACGCTTCCAATGACCGGGCTTCTTGCAGTAATGGCAAACATCCTTGGATTTTTCCATGTTTGAAGCCTTTGTCTTGTACTTCTTCTCGGGTTCGATTTTCTTGGGTGGGGCAGAACGTTTCTTGCCCTTTGTACTTGGCCCCTTCTTAGCAGAAGAATAGGAGCCCACCAAGAAAGCCGGTTTATCCTTCTTTAATGTGGATTCATATGTCACAAGCATATTGACCATCTCTTCAAGGGAGGCCTCTATCTTGTTCATATTGAAATTCACCACAAATCCGTCAAACAAAGAAGGAAGAGACAGAAGTAGTAAATTCACGTTGAGTTCATGCTCCAACACCAAATCAAGGGTTACCAACTTCTGTATGAGCCAAATCACTCGTACCCCATGATCACGGACCGAAGTCCCTTCACGCATGCGACACGTCATTAGCTCCTTTACAGTAGCGAACCTTTCAGCCCTCTATTGAGCCCCAAAAAGTTCCTTGAGTTGAACGTGAATGTCAGCAGTATTCACGGTGTTCTCAAATCGCCTCTGGAGTTCATCAAACATCGAGGCTTGCATATAGCATTTGGTCTTGATATCATGGTCCCACCATGTATCATGTTTGGCTAACTCTTCCGGACTTACGTCAGCTGGTGCTTCCTTCGGAGGAGATTTTTCTAACACGTAGAGCATCTTCTCCGAAGTCAAGACAATCTTCAACTTACGGAACCATTCCGTATAGTTTGCGCCAGTCAACTTATTTTGTTCGAGGATCGAGAAAAGTGGATTACGCGAATTCATCTTATGAAATACTGAAAAGAAACAGACAAATATCAGTGATTGTTTAACCAATTTACTAAGACATAAAATAGGCGATATTTATTTTATGAATCTCACTCCCACTATTTTAACGATTTCACTACCCTCTAGTGAAAACGGGAAACTGTTTTCCTTAGTGAGAACATGGAGTCCAATTGACAATCTATGGTCCCGAATAATATCAGCCAACCATAATTTCAAAAGGTAGAGCCCAATTGCTTCCAAAGCAACCTCCATGTTTTTACCTCATGTCCAATAAGGGCCCAATAATATGACGCCGTTTATTGTGACATGTCAAGATGACCCATCAATATTAAGTTGTGATGGACGGTCGCCATGTGGATCCCCCAATAATATGAGCCGATCCCATGGGAGTTCCACCCAACTTACAACATGTGTCAATCCAATATACAGCTTTTCGACGAACGGGCCCCCCCAATAATATGAGCCGGACCGTATCCGCGGGTAGCATCTCATACATTGATCGTTGATGGAAGGTAGGAACATTTAAACAAATTTAAATTTCCTTTATTTATCTTGATATCAATTTTAAATAATATTTAAAATGAGGGATTTTAATTATAAAAATTTGTCTCATCATTTTTAAAATTTTGTATGCTTGCCGGATTCACACAATTATGTCTAAAACATGCATACAACAATAATATCACGTATTATATGGGATGATCGATTCCATTTCTCATCGACCCGTGGTTGCCAATCACGAGTCTTAGTCCAATCCTAGGTAATATGCAGTATGCAATGCAATCCTATTACATTTGCTTCCAATTTACATTTCTTCTGTCTTTATTGTCTGCTGGGCCCACCTCCATCTTCAAATCTTGATCTCCCACTAAATCTAATGTATTTACAATAAATAACAATGACAAGTAGGGGATACATTTTTAAGGGGTGGGAACGGGCCATAAACCAAGCCCACTTTTATTACATATGACAATTCATATTGGGCCATAAACCAGGCCCATTAATAAAATCAACAACAATAAAAACAAATGTAAATTCCTAACATACACCTACAAAATTGGTCATGGCAATCGATCATCCTTATCCAATAACATTTAATTCAAAATTAATTTATTGGATAATATGCAATGGCAATTTAAATTTAAAAGGATAAAATCATATTTCATATATAAAATCTTATTTTACATACAAAATCATATTTTATCTTTTTATCAAATAAAATCATATTTTATCTATAAAATCCAATTTTATACATAAAATCATATTTTACTCAATATATCCATAAGATCATATCTTATCATCAATTGTACCAAAAATAATTAATTTCAAAATTCAATTTAACGGATAAAATATTTAAATTTTCCAAAAATTCAAATTTATCCAAAAATCAATTTTAAAATTTTCGGACTCGAACAATTCGATCCGACGCCTCGTGGACCAATCAAAAACAATTTTCGATCGGACCAAAAATAGAATTTTAACATATTAAAATTTAATTTAAAAATTAAAAAATAATTTTTCCCGCGGGCCGCCCGGGACATTGTTTCAAAAACCGAGGCTTAAAAAATTTTTGTACAATCGATTAATTTAATCGCTTGATCTGAGCAACCTGGCTTTGATACCACTGTTGGAGAACCCGGCGATCAGATCAATTAGGATTGATACCCGGTGCAGCGGAAGTTTAAAAATTTTTGTATGGAACGATTCCATAATAGGTATCAACCTTACGATTAAATTGTGTGTGTGAAAATTAAATAACGATAATAAATTTTTTACCTTTAATCTCGAATCGAGATTTTGGACACCAACAGTGTAGTAGCCCGTGCCCTAATTGAGTAATTAAAGGATTAATGCTAATTAATTGAATTAGGTATTGGACGGATCGGAAGCTCCAAAGGCACGATCGGAAGCTCCGAACAGGATCGGAAGCTCCGATGAGCGATCGGAGGCACCGATGTTATTACGTCAGGCATGACGTGTGGTTGGATCGGAAGCTCCGATCAGGACCGAAAGCTCCGATCACCCCTATCCGGAGTCAACAAGTGATATTTTGACACGTGGCAGATCAGGATCTTCGGAAGCTCCAATGGCAGGATCGGACGTTCCGATCGAGGTTCGGACGTTCCGATCAAGGATCGGAAGTTCCGATCGTTGTCTATAAATAGAAGGCCGAGACTTCACTTTCATTTGCCAATTCCGAGTTCTCCTTTCCTTTCTAGTCCTTTTGGAGCTGTTCTAGTCTTCTTAGGCTTGGTCCGGAGGTCGGCGAGGCGTTCGGTAGTCGTAGCGGAGTTGTGCCCAAGTTCTGGAGGCATCGACATCAAAGGGCTAACGACGGACGAAGGTATAGCTTTTGCTTCCTATAAATATTTAGGAGTATGCAATAGCTTAGTTAAGGCTTTTAGAGCACTTTAATGATAGTAGTATCATTTGGCAGTGTAGAGCAGACTATAGGCGTGGAACTAGAGTTGGTAGAGCTTTCACTATTTTGAGGTACGAAAGTACTGTTCGAGATATCCTGACTGAGTATGCATGTATTATATGACTGCATGATTTATATGCCATGATATTATGCTGCATTCATTTGCATCTTGCTGTATCTCCTTCGAGATGTCTGTTAGTAGGGTTGTACCCTATCCTGTTAGTGGATGGACTTCCATCGATTTGGGTCCGGCGTATCCACGGTTATCTCGGTATGGGAGCCACCTCCTGAAGCGACGGCATAGCGTGCTACATACCAGGGCCCGGTCTGTCTCTGTTATCTGATCCTTGACCTCGAGTCTATAGGGAGTTCACTTTGCATGCATGTATACTCATACTCTCGCACTGAGCGTTTTATGCTCACGTCTCGTACTCTGTATTTTCTGGACACCCTATTCCATGGGGCAGGTTTGCGATTGGACGAGGAGGGTGGATCCAGGAGGGGCTAGTCAGTGGTTGGCCAGCTGGAGCTTCGCTTAGGTTTTATTACTGTTGTTTGGGTTTATACAGCTATTCGATTTGGTTGTATATTATTGGATAATTTCAGATTCCTTTACTTGGGATTGTATAATGTTTATGGTTTCCGCAGTTTTATTCTGATATCTTTAATTAAGTTAATTGCATGCATAAGTTCTGTTTAGTAGGTGATCCGGGTAAGGGTCACTACAAACAGATTGCTCTGCTCTTGTTGTCTATCCCTGGAACTGATGGACGAACTGTTCTTCAATCAGGTCCACGAACGGATATTTAATCCCTCTGATAGATTGCACTAGAAAATCTATCAGAAGTTTCTACGAAGAGATTAACGAATTTGATCCGTTAAACCAGACTGCAATTCAAAATTCACAGACTGGATTTTACCGAGCAGAGGAGAGAGGGGGTCGGCCACTTCAGAGAGAAAAATAGGGTTTTTTCGAAAATTGTGACCTTGTTATGTGTAATTTCTGTACTGCAATAACTTATTTATAATGTAGGCCACTAACAGCTTAAGGCCCATTAGTCATAAGTTCAAGCCCGACAAGCAAAGCCCGCATGTTCAGAAATTAATATAAAATTCATCGTGACTCCGATTGATAAACCGATTTCACCAATGTGCACAGAAACCATTTCTGCACCTTTTAATGTCAAGATAAATTTTTTTGAATCCGAATTCAGTGATTTCCAAAAATGCCCATCCCTATGTCATTTTAGGAAATCTTACTCCTCTACTCATAATTAAGAAGTCCAACTCCTTTGTTCATAAAATTTAACTCTTTAAATTTAACTATCTCAACGGGGATTAAAAATCCATTACTCTGTGTGACCCTCAATGGTTCAGGGATACAGCTAGCCGTGGGCTCACAACTCCTTGTGACTCGGAACAACAATTTCCGACTTGCCCATCGAATCATGGTAAGTGCGTCTAGCAACATCGCCCCATGATTCCCTAGATATCACTGATAGTGCCTACAAGAACCAATAGATTTTGGTTAGCGTACAGTGTAAGAGTGGGTGCCCAGTGAGCCAACTGTGTGGCTATGGGCTTTGATGACTCTTTGTATAAACAATCTTTTGTTTAATATTATTTACACTTTTATGGCAATGACTTTATATTACTTCATATTGTTATATTGTGATATACTATTGTTGTTTTGATAAAGACCTTGAATATACTATAGTGTATGTAAGATGTGGTAGAACATGGAGATGTCTATCATGAAATACATCTTATAGTCACTGTATATTCTAAAAACCGTTCCTAGTCGATTGAGCCGTCCGATAATAAGGATAAGGATCGCTCGAGTTTGAGACTAGCATTTGCGATGCGGAGTACCACGTTTCATTGGTAGGGAACATGGAGATGTTCGAAGCATGCAAATAGATATTCATAGGATGAATAATCGAACTACCCTATCCGGACTTTCCAAGTGGTTATCACTTATCGAGTGGATAAAGTCCGCGGTTTTGGTTGTACACCATTAGTCCTTACGACTTGAAACATCATGGAGACTCTATATGCTAGTGCTGTGCTTTGACTCGTTTACCGACTCTATGGGGGTCATCAGGTGTCGAGATTGGGTACAGTTACGACACATATAGGAGTCAATGCATTGTTGTCAAGGATTCACCACATACTTGCGAGTATGGATATCCTATGCGATCTGAGGAGATATTAGTGTGACAAATCTCTGGCCAGAGTACTTGATGTGATTTAAGAAATGGTTTCTTAGTAGCACATGCGATGTCACTAATTTGATCTTCAAGATGTATTGCATAGTTATCGAATCTTGAGCGACTCTCGATATACCAATGGTTGTTGATTCGATCGGGATATATGGATGAAGGGACCGTACTGTACGCTAACCAAAATCTACTGGTTCTTGTAGGCACTATCAGTGATACCTAGGGAATCATGGGGCGATGTTGCTAGGCGCTTTACCATGATTCGTTGGGTAAGTCGGAAAGTGTTGTTCCGAGTCACAAGGAGTTGTGAGCCCACGGCTAGCTGTATCCCTGAACCATTGAGGGTCACACAGTGTAATGGAGTTTTAATCCCCGTTGAGATAGTTAAATTTAAAGAGTTAAATTTAATGAACTAAGGAGTTGGACTTCTTAAATAAGAGTAAGGGAGTAGGATTTCCTAAAATGACATAGGGATGGACATTTTAGGAAACCACTGAATTCGGATTCAGGAAAATTTATTTTGACTTTAAAATGTGCAGAAATGGTTTCTGTGCACATTGGTGAAATCGGTTCATCAATCGGAGTCACGATGAATTTTATATTAATTTCTGAACGTGCGGGCTTTGCTTGTCGGGCCCTAACTTATGACTAATGGGCCCTAAGGTGTTAGTGGCCTGCATTATAAATAAGTTATTTCAGTACAGAAATTACACACAACAGGTCATAATTTTTGAGAGCAAAAATCGAAAACCCTAGTTCCTCTCAAAGATTGTTTCGGCCGAACCCTCCCCATACTCTGCCCGAGATTTTCCGGTCTGTGATTTTGAATCGCAGTAAGGAATAACGAATCAGATTCGTTTATTCTCTTCGCAGAAAACTTCTGATAGATTTTCTAGTGCAATCTATCAGAGGGATTAAACCTCTGTTCGTGGACCTGATTGAAGGAGTTCATCGGTTCCAGGGAGAGACAACAAGAGCAGATAAAATCTGTTGGTGTCCAGTAATCTCGTTGCGAGATTGAAGGTAAAATTTAATAATTGTTATTTGAATTTTACACACACAATAATTTAATCGTTGAATGGTTGATACCCACACCATGGAATTGTTCCATGATAAAAATTTTAAACTTCCGCTGCACCGGGTATCAATCGTGATTGATCTGACCGCCAGTTTTACAACATACAGTACGGTCCCTTCATCCATATATCCCGATCGAATCAACAACCATTGGTATATCGAGAGTCGTTCGAGATTCGATAACTATGCAATGCATCTTGAAGATCAAATAGTGACATCGCATGTGCTACTAAGAAACCATTTCTTAAATCACATCATGTACTCTGGCCAGAGATTCGTCACACTAATATCTCCTCAGATCGCATAGGATATCCACACTCGCAAATATGTGGTGAATCCTTGACAACAAAGCATCGACTCCTATATGTGTTGTAACTGTACCCAATCCCGACACCTGATGACCCCAATAGAGTCGGTAAACGAGTCAAAGCACAGTACTAGCATATAGAGTCTCAATGATGTTTCAAGTAGTAAGGACTAATGGTGTACAACCAAAACCGCGGACTATATCCACTCGATAAGTGATAACCACTTGGAAAGTCCGGATAGGGTAGTTCGATCATTCATCATATGAATATCCATTTGCATGCTTCGAACATCTCTATGTTCCTTACCAATGAAACGTGGTATTCCGCATCGCAAATGCTAGTCTCAAACTCGAGCGATCCTTATCCTTATTATCGGACGGCTCAATCGACTAGGAACAGTTTAGAATATACAGTGACTATAAGATGTGTTTCATGATAGACATCTCCATGTTCTACCACATCTTACATACACTATAGTATATTCAAGGTCTTTATCAAAACAACAATAGTATATCACAATATAACAATATGAAGAAAGATAAAGTCATTGCCTTTAATAAAAGTGTAAATTATATTAAACAAAAGATTGTTTATACAAAGAGTCATCAAAGCCCTTAGCCACAAGTTGGCTCACCGGGCACCCACTCTTTCAGAGCAGAGCATTTGTGCTCGCTCGATCGGGTGATTTTCACCGATCGAGCGAGACACTGAATTTTTTTAAAAAAATAATAAAAAATTTTTTACTTGGCTCTTGCTTTATTCATTTGATGTTTAATGAATGTTATTTGTTTAGTAATTGCCCTAAATGAGATTAGCAACCCGAGGTCCCCACATTCTCTTTTCTATCGAGAATCTGGATCGGTCGCTCGAAGTAACTCAGAGTTTTATCAAGTTCGGCCTCGTCCGGCTGAAGAACGTGAGACGGATCCGGGTGATATTTCCGTAGCATCGAAACGTGAAACACATCGTGGATGCCTGAAAGAGACGGAGGAAGAGAAATCCTATAGGCAAGATCGCCTATCTTCTCCAGAATCTCATACGGGCCAATGAACCTCGGCGACAAAAGAATCTTCAAAAACACACGGTCTCCCTGATCAAAAGACAGTGGTCTGCGTCGGACATTCGCATACTTGGCCTGTCGATCCTGGGCTGTCTTCATTCTGACTCTAATTAGCTTCACCTGCTCTGCCATATCACGAATAATATCTGGACCCAACTCAGGTGATTCTGAAATCTCATCCCAAAATAACAGAGATCTGCACTTCTTCCCGTACAAGACTTCGAAAGGTGACATTCCAATACTCGCCTGGAAGCTGTTATTGTACGAAAACTCCACTAGAGGCAAAGAATCTTGCCAACCTGAACCAAAATCAAGCACTACTGCGCGAAGCATATCCTCCAAAGTTTGGATCGTACGCTCGGACTGACCGTCAGTCTGAGGGTGATACGCTGTGCTCAAGTGCAAATGAGTACCCAATGCCTCTTGCAAATTGTGCCAAAAGTGAGAAGTGAACCTCGGATCTCTATCTGATACTATCGACTTTGGCACGCCGTGCAATCTCACAACCTCTCTGACATAAAATTCGGCCATCTGATCGTGACGGTATGTCATACGGTACGGAATGAAACAAGCAGATTTCGTCAACCAATCAATCACTACCCAAATCGCATCACAACCTCTGACTGAATGCGGTAGTTTGGTGACGAAGTCCATAGAGATGTGATCCCATTTCCATTCCGGGACAAGAAAGCTGTGCAACAAACCACCCGGTTTCTTCCTCTCGGCTTTCACCTGTTGACAATTCAGACAACGGGACAAAAATCTCGTGACATCTCCTTTCAATTGCTTCCATCAAAACTGAGTCTTCAAGTCATTATACATCTTCCGGCCTCCAGGATGAACACTGAACCGACTGCAATGTGCCTCTCGAATAATACGCTGTCTCAACTCAGAAACGTCGGGCACAACTATACGGCTGTTCACAAACAAAACATCATCCTTGACCTAAAACTCTGACTGATGACCTGATCGGACCTTCTCTATCGAACTCTGAATGCTCGGATCGGATCTCTGTGCCTCTCTGATCAACTGAAACAACTCTGGCTTGGCCTGAATTGCAAAAACTTTGATGGATCTCCTATCGGTCTCAAACTCCAAACCAGAAGTACAACAGTCTTCAATCAATCGAGAGACACCCATCGTAGTAAGAGACAATGAACAAAGTTTTCGACTAAGAGCATCTGCAGCTGCATTCGACTTTCCAGGATAATACTTGATCTCGCAGTCGAAGTCCTTAAGCAAATCCATCCATCTCCTCTGTCTCATATTCAGCTTGGACTGAGAAAACAAGTATTTCAGGCTCTTGTGGTCAGAAAATATCTCAAATGACTCGCCGTACAGGTAATGGCGCCAAGTCTTCAAAGCAAACACGATTGCAGCTAGCTTGAGATCATGGATCGGATAACGAGTCTCGTGCGGCTTCAGCTGCCTCGAAGCATAAGCTATGACATGCTTCCTCTTCATAATAATGCATCCAAGACCACGGTGAGAAGCATCTCAGTACACAGAGAAACCTCCAGTACCTGATGGAATAAACAAGATCGGAGCGCTGGTCAATCTCTTCTTCAGCTCAACGAAACTAGCCTCATACTGTTCGGACCAAACAAACGGTGCATTCTTCTGGGTCAACTGAGTAATCTGCTTTGCAATGGAAGAGAAGCCCTCGATAAATCGGCGATAATACCCCGCTAAACCCATGAAGCTTTGGATTTTTGGCACTGATGTCGGTCTCTGCCAATTCATAACTGCCTAGATCTTACTGGGGTCCACAGATATTCCATCTCCTGATACAATGTGGCCTAGAAAAACAACTCGGTCCAACCAGAACTCGCACTTTGATAGCTTAGAAAACAACTGTTCGGCTCGCAAGGTCTGCAATACAATCCTCAAATGCTCGGCATGATCAGAACGGTTCTTCGAATAGATCAGAATTTCGTCGATGAAGATGATGACGAACTCATCTAGATACCGCTGAAAGATATGATTCATCAGATCCATAAAAACTGCTGGAGTATTGGTCAAACCAAACGGCATGACTATGAATTCGAAATGCCCATATCTGGTTCTGAAAGCTGTCTTCGGCACATCCTCGTCGCGAACTCTCAGCTGATGATACCCTGATCGTAGATCTATCTTCGAATAAACTGAAAAACCTTGCAGTTGATCAAAAATATCGTCGATTCTTGGTAGAGGATACTTGTTCTTGACCGTCGCTTGATTCAACTGGCGGTAGTCGATGCAAAGTTGCATAGAACCATCTTTCTTCCTCACAAAAAGCACTGGTGCACCCCAAGGCAATACGCTAGGTCGGATGTATCCCTTGGCAATCAAATCTTCTAACTGTTCCTTCAATTATTTCAACTCTAATAGAGCCATACGGTAAGTTGCTTTCGAAATAGGCTGAGTACCTGGTGCAAGTTCAATGCTAAACTCGATGTCTCGAATAGGCGGTAAACCAGGAATCTCGTCTGGAAAAACATCATGAAACTCGCTAACAACGGGTATCTCAGACAACTCAGGACTAGACCTCTGAACATCTATTGCATAAATCAAGAATCCCTCTGCTCCTTTCTGTAGCAAACGAGACATGGATAACACGGAAATCAATAGAATTTTGGATCGAGAACCCTTACCGAAAAACTTCCAATCGTCTGTCATCTCAGGTCTGAATCGAACCACTTTGTGAAAGCAATCTACTGTCGCCCTATACTTGGTCAGAGCATCAATCCCGACAATACAGTCAAAATCAGATAATCCAAGTACGATGCAGTCAATCTCAATCGAATTCCCTTCGGATTCTATTACACAATTTCGGACCATTCTCACCGAAACAATTCCTCCACCCAAAGGTGAAGTAATAGAAACAACATCAGATAATGGCTCAGCAAATAAATCATGCATCACGACAAATCTTTCAGAAATAAAATAGTGAGAAGCACCCGTATAAATCAACACAAACGCAGGATAACCAAAAATCGAACAGTTACCTGCTATCACGTCATTCGGAGCTGCATTGGCTTGATCCTCTGTCAAGGCAAACACCCTCGCCTGCTATCGAGGAGGTTGGTTCTGATTCTGATTACCTCCCTGACGAGTCTGCTGTTGAGGTTGAAAGGAATGAACTGCAGAAGCTGATCTCTCTGGCTGAGCTGGCGGTCGAGAAGAACTGCCGCTCCGAGCTCTATCGGATCCTCACTGAGCACAAACTCTAGCAAAGTGACCCGGCTGCTGGCAGATATTGCAACTACCAAACACGCCTCGACACTGATCACTGGGATGACGTCCTCCACACTTGCTGCACGAAGCTCCAGAAAACCCTGAACTCTGCCTAGAACTGAACTATCTAGAGCCACTGGAACTCGATGAACTGTTACCAGACTTCTTGAAATTCTTCCCCTTCGGCCGATACTGATCTCGCCTGTTTCTGCCACTGTTGCCTCCCTAAAACCTCTGAGGCTGATTCGACTGCTGAGAAGTTTGGTACTGATACTGAGACTGTTGAGGCTGAAACTGAACAGGCTGGTTATGAAAAGATCTCAGCTGTTGCTGAGGAGCTACCTAATTAACTCGTTGCATCAAGAATCCGGCTTCGGCTCCCTTTGCTTGATCCATAGCATCTGCGAAGTTGTTGGGTCTTCCGGTATTGACCAAGGTAAATATCTCAGGGTTCAAGCCATTGATGAAATGGTCGGCCTTGGCTTCCTCGTTATCTGCAACGTGAGGTGCAAACCTCAAGAGACTGTCAAATTTGCTCACATAGTCCTCAATGCTCAAGTTCCCTTGTTTCAAATTCGCAAATTCGGTACCCTTTTCCTTTCGATACGAGACAGGAATGAAACGCTTAAAGAACTCAGTCTTGAACAAGCTCCAAGTGATGGCGGTGCCTTGGTTCTCATTCGCTCTCTTGGTTGTGGTCCACCAATTCTTAGCAATACCCTGCAACTGATGACTGACTAACCTAATTCTGCGGTCATCAGTATAGTCGAGGGAATCAAAGAGCTCATCCATTTCATCTAGCCAATTTTCACAAGCAACGGAGTTCTCGGTACCTGTTAAAGTAAGCGGTTGGAAAGATCGAAACCTCTTCAGTAGAGTCTCCATCGGGGTTGCAGTTGCATCAAACTGATCCATTCCAGTACTACCCTGATCATTCTGAGGAGTTATCACTGGCGGCGGATTCTCAGTAGAAGGAGGAGTCAAAGGTGGTTGATCCCTTCTCAAAGATCATCGAGGTGCCATCTGATATCAAGGGTTAGGACACAATATCTCAGACTTATTCTCAATCTCATAACCTCGGTGTCCAAAACTCTGCTTTGAGTACTCATGAATCTCAATGATATATGAGAACAGATAATAGTACAAGGACAAATATATATCACGTAATTCATGCTTTATAAATTAAATCACTACTTATGTAATTCAATTAATTCAAGAATCAATAAAGCATGCTCGCACGTATTTAAAAATACTCATTTAAATAAATCAATCACATGCGAGAGTTCAATTCATGCAGACTCGATCTACCCCGCTCACTCTAGTTCAAATCCAAGAATCTTATCGCTTTTATACCACTTAATGTGAGACCCCATTTCTAATCCTCTAATATCGAATAATTAAACATAATCGAACACAATAAGCTGCGGAAAACGAATCAAAAAAAAAAATTTTGAAAAGCACTGCGCGCCCGCGCCCTCGCTTTGCGAATCAACGACGCGCCCGAGACAAGAACCGCGTGCCCACGCCCTCTATTCGCAAATCAACGGCGCGCCCGCGCCACCCTCTTGAACTGCTGAACTCCAGGGCACAAAAGAATGGTTGCACTCAGAGGTTGATCCGTGCGGTGGCAGCACTCATGTGGCGTCGGTACTGAGCATAACTTTTCGGATGACCCTTTACCAGTCATCATGTTGCATGCATCATATATATATGTGTACTCATGTTTATGTACTGGGCGTTAGCGCTCACGTCCTAATTGTTATCTTGGACACCCTATTCCATGGGGCAGGTCGCAGGATGGACGGAGCTGGTAGCTCGAGGCAAGGCTAGGGAGTCAGAGCTTTACAGGGGATCTTATACAGTAGGATTTGTTTAGCTGTATAAATGTTTTAGACAGTTTATTTTAAGCTTTTCGATATGGTTTTACCACTACAGATTTAAGCTTGGATATGTTTTACTAAGCTGTTATGTAAAGTATGGATTATATTTCCGCACGTTTTTACTCTGTTTAAGAATTTTGCTGTATTAAGTTTAATGCATGCTATTAGTTTCCAGTTAATAGGTGATTCCATGCAGGGTCACTATATTTTTGGTATCAGAGCATGCATAGATTTTGGGAATTAGTACTTGGGATTTACTCTAGTCTTAAGTAATTATTTTGCATTTGGGATTTTTATGTGCAATTCTTTTCAGGATATGGCTAACGAGAGTCACGGTAGTGTTGGCCAGGGAGGTGGTCATCATCATCGTCACCATCGTCATCAGGATGATCGACATCGTCCTCATGAGGGTAGACGTCGTTACTCTATCAATAAGTTCATGCAAGTAGGACCGAAAACCTTGGTGGGAGGCGAGAATCCTGAACAGGCAAGAGGTTGGATGTCTAAACTTGAGAGTGCTTTTGGAGCTTTCGATTGCACTGAGGAGCAGAAACTGGAAGTTCTAGAATTCGTTCTAGAGGATCGAGCATGCTTATGGTGGGATGCCAAAGCTACTCAGGCACGTACTGAGAGAGGACAGGTGACTTGGGGGGATTTTTGTCAGCAGTTTCAGAAACTGTATTTTCCTCTAGCTGTTCGTCGGGCACGATCTATGGAGTTGCTGACTCTGAGGCAAGGATCAATGACTATTGATCAATATCAGCAACGATTTCTTGATCTGCTACCTTTTAGTCTTCATATCAATGACAGTGATGCGTCCAAGTATGATATCTTTCTGCAAGGCCTGAATCAAGATATCTAATCACAAGTTATCGTATGTGATAATCGGACATCTTATGAGACTTTGGTGAACCGTAGCCGTCAAGTGGAGAACAGCAATAGGCGGGCACTGTTGATGATGCCAGGACAGCCTAGTGGATCTCTTGGGTCTAGGGCTCAATCTGTTGTGCAATCTGGACCTATGTCTTCTTCTACTACTACTTCGTCTGGTTTTCGTGGTTCACGAGGTACTTTCCATTTCGGGAAGAAGAAGAAGAAGAAGGAGGAATTTTGCAGCCACTGTGGTGGGAAGCATCCTGCGGCTTCGTGTCGGAAGGCTACTGGTGCTTGTTATATTTGTGGTGAGCAGGGACATCTGCGGAGAGATTGTCCTCAGCGTATGAGTTCTGCTAGTGGATCGGGATCACAGGTTGGATCTCAGGCTTTTACTTTTCCACGTCAGCAGGCAGCACCACAGAGTTCTTCTGGTTACCGTCCATAGACTCAAGGGCAGTATTTGCTCTGTCTCAGGAGCAGGCTATGGAAGGAAGCGATCGCATGTTGGCAGGTACCTTTCTGTTATGTGGTATTCCTCCACTTGTCTTAATTGATACTGGAGCCTCGCATTCCTTTATTTCTAGTCGTTTTGTTAAGAGACATAGATTATCTTATGTATCATTAGATATGGATTTAGTTGTATCTACTCCGCTGGAGCAGGAGATAGTAACTAAGCATCAAGTGATGGGTTACCTTCTAGAGTTTGAGGGTAATGTGTTATCGGCTAATCTGATGATATTAGTGATGGCCGATTTTGATTGTATTTTGGGAATAGATATGCTGACTTTGCATCACGCTACTGTGGATTTTTATCAGCGTCTGGTACAGTTTCATCCGGATGAGGGTGATAGCTGGTTCTTTTATGGTGAGGGTGCGCGACCTCAGATGCCACTTGTATCGGCTCTGAAGGCATGTCATGTCTTGGAGTCAGGTGGGGAGGGCTACCTCATTTATGCAGTTGATATGTCCACGAGTAGTCCGGGTATCGATCAGCTACTGTTTTTCAGCGAGTTTTCTGATGTATTCCCTGATGAGATTCCTGGTTTTCCTCCGGTTTGAGAGGTTGAATTTGGTATTGATCTAGTACCAGGAACTATGCCTATATCCCGAGCACCTTATCGTCTAGCACCGTCAGAGATGAGGGAATTGAAACAGCAGTTGCAGGATCTGCTTGATAAGGGATATATTCATCCGAGTGTTTCTCCGTGGGGAGCACCTGTTTTGTTTGTTAAGAAGAAGGATGGATCGAGGCGATTATGTATTGATTACAGGCAGCTTAATCGTATCACCATCAAGAATAAGTATCCTTTGCCACGAATTGATGATCTGTTCGATCAATTACGTGGTACTTCTTTTTACTCCAAGATAGATCTGAGATATGGATACCACCAGATGCGGGTACGAGACTCAGATATTTCTACGACTGCTTTTAGGACCAGATACGGGCATTATGAATTTTTGGTTATGCCATTTGGTTTGACGAATGCACCGGCAGTCTTTATGAATCTGATGAATCAGATATTTCAAGAATATCTGGATAGATTTGTCATCGTCTTCATTGATGATATTTGTAGTGACCCTACCCGGATCCACTACCTAATCAGAGTTAGGAGCATAATTAAACATGCATTAAATAAATCATTGCGGAAGACTTAAATTAAAACAGACCGGCAGAATACAACCGGATAAATAAATTCGATTATACAACCCAATCGAAATAAATAACCCTAAAGGCAAAAACCTACAGCTAAATCCTGCTGTCTTCACTGGTCACTGGCTACTCCAAGCTCCTGGTGCCCAACCATGCATCTATAACTGCCCCGTCGAATGGGGTGTCCAGACATACAGAAACACTGGACATGAGCTCTAAGCTCAATATGAAATCAATGATATATATAATATATGCAACACATAAATGACTTTAAAATCAGGGTTAAATCACTTTCTCTGGGCGCCTGGAATACACAGTACCGGGCTAGAGAGCGACTCCGCGTGGTACTCGTATATTCCCAAGACATGAATCCTCAGGAAGAATCGCCTCGACTGATGGAAACTGTCATGACTCACATCATCCCGATGCAGTCTCCATAAAAACATATGCATGTGCTAAAGCCGTAAAACATGGTAACATATAGCACATACTCATGCAACACATATATTATATATCATGCTGGTCATCTCAGTCAGTACTTACGTACCTCACTACAGGCAAATCCTAGCAGTCCCACTCTAGGTTCCAAGCCTATCATCAACTCTACAATGCAAATATCCATGCATCATTCAATAAGCTCTTAAAGCCTTAACTAAGCTATTGCATACTCCTAAATAATTTAAGGATACCATAGCTATACCTGCGTCCGTCGTCAGCCCACTGATGGCGACTATCCCGCAACTAGGGGCACACCCCTGTTGCAGCTCCACAGCTTCGAGCACTGCTCCGCTACACGAGCACTGCCCCGCTACTATGTCAGACACTGTCTGACTATACTAAAATATATTTCCTACTCCAACTCTAAAATAAGAGTACCCAAAGCCCAAAATAGAGCTATTAGGGCGAAGGAGAGGAATTCGGAATTGGCAAGAAATGAGGAGCTCGGACCCTATATCTATAGACGTCGATCGGAAGGTCCGTTCCCTGATCGGACGTTCCGTTCCGGCAGATCGGAAGCTCCATTCCTCCGATCGGAAGCTCCGATGCCACGTGTCAATCTCAACCACATGCAACCACACACCTGTCACCAACAGTCGATCGGAAGCTCCGATTGCTGATCGGAAGTTCCGATCTCCATGCTTCCTATGTGGTTCCGATTTGGTTCCGATGTCACCAAGATCGGAAGCTCCGATCCTGGATCGGTGGTTCCGATCCCACTCGAGTCTTGGGGTCCTTTAAGCCATTTTCGAGTGTCCTGGATCCATTTCTGAACTCCGTTAACCCATTTGAAATTTCCTTAATCATGTTTTACTTAATCTAAATATGAATACACGATTAATATACTCATTAATCGCTAATTTTGGATACGGGTTGCTACATTCCCCCCCCCCCCCCCTTAAAGGATTTCGTCCTCGAAATCTAAGGTAAAACCTCGAGAACGTAAATACAGACACTTGCCGAGTGTCTAGTTGAAATAACTTCCGACATACTCAGACTCTTGTCGAATTATATGCAAGCTGCATAAATGCTAAATCACAATAGCATTCTCCGAGCTGGAAACCACTGCATCACTTGATGACAATTAACCTCGCTTGACACTAACGTACCACAGCACTGATACGTCCTTCGTCACAATCACGATCTTACTGATCACGAAGGATACAACAATCCACTTGATCAAGATTATCATCCCAAGTAAAATCTAAAACTGACTAAGACCAAGTCATAACCTGACTGTCTTACGATATTCGTCGAATCACTAAACAATTCTAACCATCCACTGGTCCCCAAAAGTTCTCAATGCCCAACACCTCTAGTTAGGAAACACTAATCCCAACACTGTGCTGACACAACAAATCTCTAATTCTCTTCAAGAGAATCTAATTGACACAGGTTCATACTGCAATATAACTGCTTAACATGATTTCATAAACTGATTATCCTTCCCATGCCTCACCGAAGAAAAACAGCTTCCCAAGGGCAACACTGGGAACTCAGACCATCCAGTCTAGTACAAATCACAGTTCATGTTTCTTAGTATAACCCAGCCATAGGTTATTCACCCAAGAATTCCCAATCAATAGACATTCTCCCGATAGTTATACTCGCAATCACTGTATACAAATCAAGGCTAAGGCAAGCTCCCACCAATATGCTCGACTGGGACATTCAATAGTACACAGACATATGGAAATGCTTCCTATACCGTCTCGAAACTCGACAGTTGTAAGTGCCTGGTATAACTCAACTCGGAGTCTCTAATGAAGCCATCATCGCATACCAACCTCCCAAGATTAAACACACTGATCCTGGGACTAAATCCCAACGTATTCTCAATAGTCAAATAGCTTCCCTTGCTGAGCTCATCAGCCACAACAATGAAAAGACTAATTCGTCGATTCCCTAGCCGATCTTGGGAAACACTTGTCCTCTAATAGCTGGTCACACAACGCTTCTGAATGTCGTCATAGCTGGAACGTAAAATCTCTGACAAACAGTCAGCACGGATGTGATTTACTGACTGGAAAGAACAAAGTTGCTGCATCGCTGTCTTGCGAAGTCTTCAATTCCCACAACAATCTTGTTGACCACTAAGCCGATCAACGACTACTTCGATCGTCTCAATGATCTTACGCACCATATGCTAAAAATTAGTGACACCCCCTGCTGGATCTTGAGAACTAGGTCCCAGCTAATGTCACACCTTGCGATCATACAACTGATGTCCATATAAGTGTCCAATCCTCGTTGGATCCCAAACTCCAATGGTATACTTAAAACCTCATCATAAAAGCACTTAAGCGACAAAGTACTATCCCAAGCATTTCTCGATTGCTACATCCTGATCAACCCTGATTGGCTCAACTAATCGAATTTGTTGATCTACTTAAGCTCGCACTTATCAGATCAGACCACCACTGATCATCCAACCTACATGGCTCGGTCAATAACTATGACTCAGCTGCCACAAAGAACCATTTCCAAACACTTGGAATACCAAAATCGCTTCGGTTTCAACACACTCATGATTGATAACCAGTAAATAGTTATTAGTAGTCTATCGACACAATCTCATGCCTCGCTACTGACAGCTACCTTGTATGCTGAACTTAATCAACCTAACTCTGACAGAGTTAGCCAATTGACACTAGTAGTCATTAGCACCTATCCCGTGCCACCTTAGCACTACTAATTGTTGTCTTGTTCACCCAAGGCAAACATCAAGATAAACTAAGCTCATTTCCATCCCATGGAAAATCCTACGCTCAACCTCTGAAAATATCAGACAGTACTTAGCGCAACCACTGGACTCACTTATCCTTACCTCGTTCATTCAAAATGAACACCACGGCTCGTCAAGTCCAAGAAGAATAACTAAAGAATTCTAAAGATTTCCACAATCTTCGAACACTCTCCTGATCATATCCCTCTCTTAAGATTGTGCAACAGTTCAAGACTAAGGTAGCTTACCATGTTAACCCACCTGGACAACCACCAAGGCTTCATGGGTATAGGCCACACTTCCCTCATATCTCAGATAGCTCTGTACAATCTTTAGCGTCTGACATAATCTATCACAGATGAAGTCAATCATCATGGAGTAGTCCTCGTATTCGAGTCTAAGTCTTAAAGTAACATTCCATCCAGTATCTTAGATAATTCCTATCACAAGTAAATTCTAACCACAACTCTGATGACAACCCATAGCCATAGCTGGTAGAATCCATCCACCTACTAGATCCATACGTCTAGCAGTAACCCAAAGGTTGAAACATATATGCTTAGAGTACACACTTGTCAAGGAAATCCCTCCAAGACTGGTTCCTATAGCAGAACACTATCATTGATATCTCTGACACACCAGACGATATCGAACCATCAATATCAAACCTGTGATATCTAATCCAAGGTCATACCCTATTGTGACTACTGCCAAATCCCTAGACTGAGTAGCCTTCCCACCGCCATCTCCTGAAGCAAAAAAGGCTCCCAGGTAATCCTCTGAAGTGCAAAGACTCCCAGAGTTACACTGGCATAGGGTCGCGCCCCATCATGTCTAGCCATGATCATAGTCCACAACTCTTGGTATATACTCGACCTGGCATCCTGATGAAATCCCATCATCACAAGTATCAACCTAACAAAGGTCAAACAGTACACTGTTCTAAGGAAACAACCTAGAACAAAGCCCAATGTCTGAAAACGAACAATATTCCCATGCCTCTAGATGAGTCCACCCATCGCTGGCACTATCTTAGTCCACTGACTAACTAGGTCAATCCTAGGAAAACACCTAGACTAACCGCAAGTCAACAATCACCGTTGGCCCTACTCAAATCCCATGAGTCACCACAGTTGAACACTAATCAACTAGGATCAATGCTAAACTTAGCAAAAACATGCAATCATCCACGAATTGCTAGATTAATAAAACATGTATCATTGCTTCAAGTTATGTACAATTTCTTGATTACAATCCCTATGTAATACAATTACAGTATTCCGAAAATACAAAATGTACAATCAATAACTTGAATGATACAACCGAATCTGATGATTTGTTACAACTGAAACACTGTTTACAACTACAACAATACAGTATTTAAATCATCGTACTAGTCTTCGTTCCTTGAGCATGAAGCTTCTAATCGACATACGCATCGATACAAGTATACTCCCGTCCAAGTCTCTCTACATGTCCTCCCGCAAAGAACTCCGGAGAAATGGCACGTGTTAGCTAACCAGCTATGCTCTGCGTCAGTGCATGTCAGTCGACCTCTTCTGCTCACAATCTACCATCAGCCTTCTTCTTGTAACCAAATCATGCTTCTGAACATGACGTTTCCCGTGTGCCGACCGAAAGCATCTATACAAGCATACCGGCAAAACCATCTTCTGCATGAGGTTAAAGACCTCACGCTCGAAACCTTTCATGCTTTAGGCACTCAAGGCATTCTCTGGTGAAGGTCTATCTGACAATCTCTCCATCTACGACTGGAGAATCTTCAGAGTAGTGTCATCATGGTAATGACTATACAGATGCAAGCACCAAGTAAGTCCCCACCAATCCTATACCACTACCTCTGGCATCCGGTACTTGATCCAAAACTAGGATCCACATGAGTAAAAGTCTTGAAAACTCGGACACGATCCATCACTCCTGTCCGCACTTGCTGGAATCCCATAAGACAAATCTTTAAAATCCTGCCGATGATGATAGTCTCTGGGCAAACTAATTTCCGCATCATCACTTCTTCCAAGGTCTCCTCCATCCTACAAGGATAACCCAAAGTCTCATTACTATATCCCAAGTCTCTTGCATGCATATACTCTGATACCAATAAATGTAGTGACCTACCCGGATCCACTACCTAATCAGAGTTAGGAGCATAATTAAACATGCATTAAATAAATCACTGCGGAAGACTTAAATTAAAATAGACCGGCAGAATACAACCGGATAAATAAATTCGATTATACAACCCAATCGAAATAAATAACCCTAAAGGCAAAAACCTACAGCTAAATCCTGTTGTCTTCACTGGTCACTGGCTACTCCAAGCTCCTGGTGCCCAACCATGCATCTATAACTGCCCCGTCGAATGGGGTGTCCAGACATACAGAAACACTGGACGTGAGCTCTAAGCTCAATACGAAAGCAATGATATATATAATATATGCAACACATAAATGACTTTAAAATCAGGGTTAAATCACTTTTTCTGGGCGCCTGGAATACACAGTACCGGGCTAGAGAGCGACTCCGCGTGGTACTCATATATTCCCAAGACATGAATCCTCAGGAAGAATCGCCTCGACTGATGGAAATTGTCATGACTCACATCATCCCGATGCAGTCTCCGTAAAAACATATGCATGTGCTAATGCCGTAAAACATGGTAAAACATATAGCACATACTCATGCAACACATATATTATATATCATGCTGGCCATCTCAGTCAGTACTTACGTACCTCACTACAGGCAAATCCTAGCAGCCCCACTCTAGGTTCCAAGCCTATCATCAACTCTACAATGCAAATATCCATGCATCATTCAATAAGCTCTAAAAGCCTTAACTAAACTATTGCATACTCCTAAATAATTTAAGGAGACCATAGCTATACCTGCGTCCGTCGTCAGCCCACTGATGGCGACTATCCCGCAACTAGGGGCACACCCCTGCTGCAGCTCCATAGTTTCGAGCACTGCTTCGCTACACGAGCACTGCCCCGCTACTATGTCAGACACTGTCTGACTATACTAAAATATATTTCCTACTCCAACTCTAAAATAAGAGTACCCAAAGCCCAAAATAGAGCTATTAGGGCGAAGGAGAGGAATTCGGAATTGGCAAGAAATGAGGAGCTCGGACCCTATATTTATAGACGTCGATCGGAAGGTCCATTCCCTGATCGGACGTTCCGTTCCAGCAGATCGGAAGCTCCGTTCCTCCGATCGGAAGCTCCGATGCCACGTGTCAATCTCAACCACATGCAACCACACACCTGTCACCGACAGTCGATCGGAAGCTCCGATTGCTGATCGGAAGTTCCGATCTCCATGCTTCCGATGTGGTTCCAATTTGGTTCCGATGTCACCAAGATTGGAAGCTCCGATCTTGGATCGGTGGTTCCGATCCCACTCAAGTCTCGGGGTCCTTTAAGCCATTTTCGAGTGTCCTGGATCCATTTTTGAACTCCGTTAACCCATTTGGAATTTCCTTAATCATGTTTTACTTAATCTAAACATGAATACACGATTAATATACTCATTAATCGCTAATTCTGGATACGGGTTGCTACAATATTCTTGTCTATTCTCATGACAAGGATGAGCATGCACAGCATCTAAAAATTGTTTTACAGACGTTACGAGATAAGCAGCTGTATGCGAAATTGAGCAAATGTGAATTCTGGCTTGATCGGGTAGTGTTTCTCGGTCATGTGATTTCTAGTGAAGGAATATCTGTTGATCCAAGTAAGATAGAGGTAGTGCTGAACTGGTCTCGTCCGACGACGGTTGCTGAGATTTGTAGTTTCTTGGGTCTAGCGGGTTATTACCGTCGGTTCATCGAGAATTTTGCACAGTTGGCCAGGCCTTTGACACAGCTTACACGGAAAGATGTTGCCTTCATTTGGTCCTCGGATTGTGAGGAGTCATTTCACGAGCTGCGTAGACATCTTACTACTGCACCTGTGCTAGCTCTACCTTCTAGATCAAGAGGTTATGTTGTATATACTGATGCCTCTGGTAAGGGGTTAGGATGTGTTCTGACACAGCATGGACATGTTATTGTCTATGCTTCTCGACAGTTGAAGACGCGTGAGAATAATTATCCAGTACACGATCTCGAGTTAGCCGCCATTGTATTTGCACTCAAGATATGGAGGCATTATCTTTATGGCGAGAAATTTGAGATATTCACAGATCACAAGAGTTTGAAGTATTTATTCACTCAGGTGGAGTTGAATATGCGACAGAGACGCTGGATGGATCTTTTGAAGGATTATGATTGTGAAATCAAATATCATCCAGGTCTGCTAATCTTACTGTTGATGCCTTGAGTCGGCAGGTGAGATTTTCTGCACTTCAGACTAGTGAAGTATCTCATATGATTCAAGAGTGCTGTTCATTGAGTTTTACGCTCAAGCACAAAAAAGGGAGGAATGGGATTCGATTGTATACTATTCTATCTGAGCCAGCATTGTATTCTCGGATCAGAGATGCTCAAATATCTGATGTTAAGACTCAGCATTTGGCACATCTAGCCAATGGAGTTAATACATCAGGATTCCATTATCAGGCAGATGGTTTATTATGCTTATTGAATCGAGTGGTTGTGCCTGATGTTGCGGAGTTCAGGAATGATATTCTTTCTCAAGCTCACAGGAGTCGATTGTCTATTCATCCTGGAAGCATGAAAATATATAAGGACTTGCGAACTAGATTCTGGTGGAAAGGGATGAAGCGAAGTGTATATCAATTTGTTTCAAGATGTTTGGTTTGTCAACAGGTCAAGGCTGAACACCGACGACCAGGTGGATTACTGCAGAATCTTGAGATTCCCGAATGGAAGTGGGAGCACGTAACTATGGATTTTGTCACCCACTTGCCTATGACTTCGCATCAGTGTGATGCTATCTGGGTTGTTGTTGACCGTCTGACAAAATCAGTACATTTCATTCCTTACAACCGGGAGTATTCTTATGATCGCATGGCACGCTTATACATCCAGGAGATGGTGCTACTACATGGGATTCCAGTGAGCATAGTCAATGATAGAGACCCGCGATTTACCTCACATTTCTGGGGTAGTTTTCAGCAGGAATTGGGTACCACTCTGAGTTTGAGCACTGCATATCATCTAGAGACTGACGGGCAGTCAGAGCGGACGATTCGTACATTGGAGGATATGCTACGTTCTTCTGTCATGGACTTTGGTTTATCTTGGCAGGATCAATTACCTTTGATCGGATTTGCCTACAATAACAGTTATCATCGTAGTATTGATATGGCACCTTTTGAGGCATTGTATGGTCGACGGTGTCGTACTCCGTTATTCTGGGATGAAGTCGAAGAACGACAAGTCGAGGGTCCTGAGTTGGTGCAGCAGATTGTAGACAAGGTAGATTTGATCAAGCGGAGGATCAAAACTGCTCAAGATAGACAAGCCAGTTATGCTAATATTAATCGCAGGCCATTGCAGTTTAAGCCTGGTGAATATGTGTTCTTGCGAGTATCACCTTTCAGGAAGGTGATAAGATTCGGTGTGAAAGGCAAGTTGTCACCTCGTTTCATTGGACCTTTCCAGATACTGGAGAAGATTGGAGATGTTGCTTACCGTTTGGCGTTACCGCCATCTCTTTCCAGTATACATAATGTTTTTCATGTGTCATTACTTCGACAGTACATAGCTGATGAATCACATGTGATTCAGTCTTCTGAAGTTCAGCTAGAGTCAGATCTGTTGTATTTTGAATGACCACTCCGTATTCTAGACAGGAAGGAGAAAGTACTTCGAAACAAGACTATACCACTTGTGATGGTACAGTGGCAGCGCCGAGGCGTTGAGGAAGCAACTTGGGAAACCGAGAGCCATATGCGAGCAGAATATCCTGAGTTGTTTGCTTTGTAGTTTTGATTACCATGTAAAGATGTAATTACCGTTTGTTGTAATAAAACATGGTTTTCTGTTTCATATTGTTATCTTAATTTGTCTTTAGATTTTATTTCGCGGACGAAATATCTAAAGGTGGGGAGAATGTAGTAACCCAGATTCCATTTTAAGATAATAATATGTTAAACATGATTAAGGGTTACAAATTAAACAAGTCAAGATCAAGAACACATGGTAAGAGAATGAGCTAGGGTTGATGAATATGACCATGGGCTCGGGTCGGTCATGAGTGGCTCGGGTCAGACATGGTTGAGCATCGAGAGCTTGGCCGTGTATGTGTGGCTTTGGCTAGGTCTTGTGCATGGCACTAGGGCTCAGGCATTGAGCTAGGGCTCGGGCGTGGAGATGGATTTAGCTCGGGAATGGAGCATGGTTTGAGCTCGGATGTTTCCTTGGGGCTCGGGTCGGTCATGGTGAACCAAGGGAGGGTTCGAACACGAGGGGCTCGGTCAAGGAAAAGCATGGCTCGGGTCGGGTCCTAGGGTGCTCAGAAAAATGAAGTGCAAGGCCAAGGTAGTGTTCGGTCAAGGGAAGAGCACATTGTGTTCAGGTCGGGAATGAACACTTAATCAAAATCAGAGAATGTATAAGCCTGAACCCTCCAGGACAGGCAGGCAGGTGTGTGGACGCTTGCATGAATGACAATTGGCGCCTAAGCATGAGCTGTCAATAATGGTAGTGACTCAGCTCAAGCATCTGATACGTGGCATGCTTATAGGAGCTCGGACGTCTCGACGTCTGCTCAAGAATCCCGATCACCCCAAATATTTGTCTATAAATAGGAGCTGGGGATTCAGTTATTTTTCACATCCCTTCCATCTCACTTCATATATTTGCCCGAAAAAGAGTAGCTCGGGAGCTCGGGAAAGAGTAGCTTGGGAATTCGGGAAGGAATAGCTCGGGAAGGAAGATCTTGGGGTTGGACCAAGAGGCCAGGTCGGGTCGGGTCGGGCTTGAGACCAGGTCGGGTCGGGAGTTGACCTAGGACAGCTAGGGGTTGTCTTTTTCCAGCTTAGTTCAGACTTCGGTGTTAGGTACATACACATTAACTGAGATTACCAGCGAGTATACATGTTTATATGTTGAATTTATTTGGCATTATTATGTGGCATGATGTATGTTTTACCGTTTTATATATTCATATATCATGTGCACATACACGTTGAGCCTATACCTTGTTATACCTGATTATAGAGCCGCTCAGCTCTATACTCGATAGTCTGTCACTGAGAGTACCGTGACGGCGGGGACATGTATGTCTGACTACTCTGGTGTATTAGACGAGTGTGATTGCACCCAGAGGTTGATCCGTGCGGTGGCAGCACTCATGTGGCGCCGGTACTGAGCATGACTTTTCGGATGACCCTTTACCAGTCATCATGTTGCATGCATCATATATATATGTGTACTCATGTTTATGTACTGGGCGTTAGCGCTCACGTCCTAGTTGTTAACTTGGACACCCTATTCCATGGGGCAGGTCGCAGGATGGACGGAGCCGGTAGCTCGAGGCAGGGCTAGGGAGTCAGAGCTTTACAGGGGATCTTATACAGTAGGATTTGTTTAGCTGTATAAATGTTTTATACAGTTTATTTTAAGCTTTTCGATATGGTTGTATCACTACAGATTTAAGCTTGGATATGTTTTACTAAGCTGTTATGTAAAGTATGGATTATATTTCCGCACGTTTTTACTCTGTTTAAGAATTTTGCTGTATTAAGTTTAATGCATGCTATTAGTTGCCAGTTAGTAGGTGATTCCATGCAGGGTCACTATACCAACTCCACAGTATTCCATCCTCTATGATCTTTTTCCTAGATTCGGAGTCTCCTTCCAAAAAAAAAAGTTCATACCGAGTATTGATGGATCGACGAGCTTACAAAGTCAATATCATGCCAAGCTTAAGGGCGTATAAAATCTAGACTCATACGTAGAGTCGTATGATTCCTACTTTGGGCGGCAGCTGCTCTTTGATGATTGCTTCTGCATAGTCGAGCTATAGACTATAACTTTAGCGCTGACTGGGAGGCAACCCAGTGTTTTCTTTTCATTATTATTTTTATTTTTATTTTTATTTTTATTATATTTTGTAATCCATTGCCTTACCTGTCGCCTTTATATGTGCAGTATATTTCCCCGCCACCAGAAGTTGCTGTTGGAGTTTTACAAAGGACGAAGAGGACGAATCATAGACTACGGGAGTGTTATTTTTGTTTTCATTGTGTTTTAGTTCATCTTGCATGTGTTTTTTCTTCTTTGTATTTTGTTCATTGTTTCTAAAGCAATGAGGGCAATGCTTTGGATAAGTATGGGGGGTAGTCTAGTTTTTATGTTTTTATTTTGTTGTGTTTGTGTTGCATCTATCATGTTTTGTCTGTTTGCATCTCATTTGTTTTTGTGGTTGTTTGCATGTGTGTTAAGTAGGATAATGAATGGGAGTCTATGATGATGAAGTTGTTAAAATTGTTTTTGTGAAAATTGTTGTTCTTGATTGGACATGAGAAACTGTTGGTTGAATCGTGAATAATATTTAAGCACACATGTTAGACCAATGAAGTGGAGCGATATCATTGATGATGTTTTTGTCTGTTTGACAATTGCACGGCAATATGTGTTTGTTGATCTTGATAGTGTCTTTTGAGTTCCAATGATTTTATGACATTGCACGTATGATCTTGGGCACATAAAATGAAGTTTTATGAAAAAATTTTGTGAATAATTTAACTCCATCCGGGTTACGAGCAAGGGATTGAAATCTTAATCATCTTTTTCTTGACTAAGTATGCGGATTAAATGGGGTTAAGAATTTGAAATTTTAAAATTTTGAAACAAAAGCAATAACAATTCCATCCGATCCTTGAAAGGTATTGAAATCCTAATCACCGATCCATGGCTAAGTTTGCGGGTTCAGTGGGATTGTAGCTCCATCCGGGCTATAGACGAGGGTACTGAAATTTTAAACTCTATCTTAGTTGTAGCTAAGTCTGCGGGTAATTATTGAGGTTTAAGAAAACCGGTGTAAAATCAAGAGGTGCGTAATCTATCTCAATGGAGTTGTGTTTTTGTTAGAGATTGTTGGGAGGAGGGACACTTGATTGTGAAACTTGCACTGTTTTCTCATAGGTCGCTAAGCAGTCGTAGAACGAATTCTTTTTAAGTTGCATGTCGCTAAAATAACATGGCACACACACACATTCACGCTAAATTGATGGTGTATTATGGAAAATCAAGAGCATTTTTGTGATTTCGTTTTGTTGGTGTTGGAACTTCTCTGAGGCTGTAATTTCCATGAATCGTCCTTACTTATGTTTGTGTTTGCATAATTGTTTTTTTTTAGTCTTACTCGAGGGCGATCAAGATTTAAATATGGGGGTGTTGATAAGTGAATTTTGAGTGCAATATTGTGTTATTTTATGTATATTTTGCATGCATTCATATTGTATCATTTTGTTTTTGTGTGTTTTTATATGATTTATTGCATGTGTGAATTTTACTCTCCGGGTTTATTTTTGTAGAAATTTGTGAAGAAATCAAGAATTTGGAGCAAGAGAATAGCCACAAGAGTGAATTACGGAGCAGCTATGATCAAAAATTTATTTTTAATGCTAGAAAGAACCAAATCCAATCCCCCACGTTCAAATCAAAGTTCAAGATGTTGTGAAGCTTCTGTCCAAATTTCAACTCGATCCGACGGCTAGAACTCGAGAAATGATTTTTTCAAGAAAACTGCCGCTGAGAAGAAAAATCAGGCGCCTAGGTGCCGAGTCTGTGCGGAAAAAATGTTTTGGGAAGAATATTGCGCGCTAGAGCGCAGAAAATGCGCCCGACATGCAGAAAAAAAATATTTTTTTGAGGAGAGATCGCACGACACCAGAGAGAGAGGCGGCTAGGCGAGGCTTGGAGATTGGAGATCTGCTCCATCTTCTTCAGAGTTTTTTCTTCCTTTCTTTTTTATTTTTATTTTTGAATTATTTTTGAAACGATCCTAACCTCTATACTTAATTAAATAGTAAAAGAAAATATGGACTTTTAAAAAATTTTGCCATGACTTGTTTGTAAGTAGACAAGCCAACCTGTCTCAAGCAACTAAACGAGCAAAAAGGGAAAGAAGAAGATGTATAAGAAAATAAGGTTTCATACTACGACAGTTATCATAAAGAAAATAGTGGCAACCCCACACGGTTGCAATAATATCGATAACAGACTTTAAACCATAAACTCCAAGCACAGGGAAAACACATCTTGGCTATCACCAAAAGTACTTAAGTTTAAACTCTTTATTACAATCATAAACTAGTGCGGAAACATGAAATAGCAACGGTCGTAGGGCCTCGCTCCGCCGGAGACCTCCCCTCAAAGACCCTGCCCCTCGGTCCCTACGAACTCCTCCTCACCTGGCAATCAAACAAGCATAGTGAGTCTAATGACACAGCAAGTATAAACAGTGTAATAACAAGGGTTTAAAATAACCGCAGTAATACTCAAATACTATACATAATATACTTGAAACATAAGCTGTAGAAATGCGCATGCTACAAAAGAATGAGACAACATATAAACGATGAACACACGCCAACTCACGCTATGAAACTCTGGAACTTTCTTAACTTTATTGAAACTCATGCATGACTGAAAACTGAATGCAATAAGACGAGTCAAACTGATACTAAAAGTGAAACTGTAAACTTAGATCCTTAAAATGTGACCCTCTGTTTTGATCGATCAATGGCTGCAGTGCACTATGCCGGCAAGACGCCAAGATTCTTCCCGACGCGACTTACCCCTTTATGGCAAGGACACCGAAACTTCTTCCGGCCCCACATTGCCCTTCTTGGCAAGGACACCGAGATTTCTTCCGGCCCCACATTGCCCTTCTATTTTGGTAGGGATCCCGGGATGTCTCCCGATATCGATCTATCCGTCTATGGCAAGTGAGTGAGGCATCCCCCACCAATAAATACCATGTCTCGTCACAATCAAATCACTTCGTTCAAAAACATTTTTCTTTTCTTTTTCCTTCTTTGACTCGGCATTAAAAATGCTTAGCATGCATGGAAGAGACTTTCTTTGTACCCTTTTTGCTTGACCCAAGGCCAAGGCATAAAGACACGTGTATGCATTTATATGAAAGAATACTCAACACATAAATGTAGGTATTAGGTGAGTAAGTGGCTGCCCCTAGGTGCAAACCAATCCTTAACTCAAATTCTCACATTCAAGGCAACAACCCGAGCAACCGCACCGAAACCCTATTAACTATATCATCCCTTAGCCAAATTCAACACCGCTCGAACCGACACTCTACAAACACTATGAACTAGCCATATGACCTGATTTCAATCTCATTTGACAGCCTATGCAACCTGAAAAAAAAAAAAAAAAACCCCCCAATCCAGACAGCCCACTTTTGCCCTCAAAATTCTGCACCGACACCTTAACATCAAAAATCCATAACTTATTGAATCTTAACCGAAACGAGCCCATTTTATACTGACGCGACCACAACATCATGAACTTGACTTAGGTCTAGCCTTAACCATGCCCAAACCTCATATGACGTCTCCCCTGCCCCAAACTCAGACTGCCCTGCCCAATGACAACCTCATCTTTTCACACTTCTACTTGGAGGAAACACCACCAAGCCCTACTCCCTTGCCCCCCACCTACTTCCAAACCACCAAACACACTCAAAAACATTTCTTACGACTTAGCACAAGCACCTTGGCACCCCCTCATCACACTTAAACGCCACAATTCAAAAATAACAAGATTATGCATCAAAAAGCCTCAAATTCGTGGATAATCAATCAAGACGAATTTCCAAACAATAAAATACACTTATATACTTCAATCCCAGCCCTAACAACATGAAAAATTCGAAACTTATAGGGCATGAGCTACTGATTTTTTTCAAGTGTGCCAATATGCATCAAAACCCATCATTTTACCCATCACAATGCATCATACAACTTCCAATCAACAACATAAATGAGATTTTAAAAAATTTAGCATAACCCTAGCTGAAAAATCATAAAAACCGAACCCATACAAGTCAAAATACAAGGCATTTCAAAATTTGCAAATATTTAAGCTCAAAACATAGATAGCTAATTTGATTGCCCAAGGAAATGCTTATACATGCCTTCACTAGTCTTTACCCACAAGATTTTCGAAAACAAAAAGGAGATGGAGCTGGGAATCTTCGAACCACAGCTAGGTGAACCTCCCTTGAAGGCTTCCCGGCGTCCGCGGCGGTGGAGGAAGGCGGCGCGGCAGCTGGAACACCAAGGAGGGGATCGGCCGATTGGAGGGGAAAAAGGAATGAGGGAAAGAGGGAGGGGATCGGCTACTAAGGGTTTGAGGGGTTAGGGTTTTCAAATAAAATGATTTATGTGTTTTAAAAGTGGAGTGTGTTGTGTGTACATATGTGTGTATGTACAGGTGTAAGTAATTAAAAGTACGCGTGTGTGTGTGTTGATTTTAAAAGTACAACTCTATAGTACAACTTTTACCTACTAACATACACTCATAAAATTCCTAAGTTTAAAAAAACCCCAAATTAAAAATATTAAGTTGGGTTTTAATAATCCGGGTTTATGAAAATTCTAACTTTTGAAAAAGTTAAAGAATAAGCTCAATATTGCAATACTAAGAAAATGTTTTCTGATACCCGAAAATTTCTAACTTTTGAACTCTCATCTAAAATTTCCCCCCTACCTCCCTACTAAACTTTTAAAATAGCAAATCTTGGAATTTATCGCCAAAAATCCACCATTGCCAAAAGCCGGAACCGGAAGTCACTGTCTCAAAAATTTCAATAATAAAAAACTTAAAATATTTGAGCACTTAAACTTTAAAGGAAATTTAAGCAATTAATTCCAAGCAATTAAAAATCATAATTATTAAAAAAAATTAATATTAGGCACTATCTTAGGAATTAAAATCAACACTTTAAATATTTTGATGTCACTGCAATAAATAGAATATTTAAATAATAGCAGAGCGATTAAAATAATTTAAACAACTAGACGAACGTTTAAAATTAATTTAAATAAATACACAAGCAGTATAAAAACCTTTAAAATGATTTGGACAGATAAAAGAATTTAACTAAATAAGCTAGACATTTAAAATTATTTAAATGAATAAACTAAACAATTAATTAAAATCATTTAAATAAGCAAGCTTATACCCTTAAAATATTTAAAATAAATAAGTTGCACAATAAAATCATTTGAATAAATAAATGATATTCTATTAACACATAATTCAAATAAAGAATTTAAATCAATTAAACTTAAAAATAATAATCATAATATTTATTTAATTTAATATATGCGAATTAGTAGATTGGATTTTAGGTACTACATTTTTTTTCAATTATTGATTAGTATTTCTTCAACCTGGGCCGAACAATTTTATGTCGAACATGTGGATTTTGTTTTGAGATTTTTATATTTTACTTCAAATTATTGATTGTTGGATTTATATTATGTTCTTGTGAATGATCTAGCTAATTATTTACTTGCTTGTTAATTGATTCCGAGTCGACAGAGGAGGAATTGATTTTGATCACTCCAATAATTGACATGGTAAAATCAACTAGAAATAGTATTCGGTTTCAGTATGCGGTTTTAGGTGAAATATAAATTATCACAAATATTGAATGCATTCATGTTTGATTAGAATTATGAAAATTAATCATTCGTAACATGAATAGGTTTAACATGTTCTAGAAATAGACTGTTAAACAAGATAGGATAATTCGCCGTGATTTAAGATTAAATTTGGATCCAAGATTTGCCACTTGTTTGCATAATTTGTTTGGTACATGCGTGTTTCTTGGTTGTCTCGTCTTAATTAAATTTCCTTTTAGCTATTTTAATTCTTATTTCTTAAGCAGTTTTTATTTTAAATTCTTAATTTATTTATATCAAATCGCTCTTTATGATTTTGTCTAGATTAAGTTAAATAATTAAAACTTAAGAATTGACTACAGTCCATGTGGGATCGATACTTGGACTCATTGTCCACTTACTATTACTTGATCTAGTGCACTTGCTAGTTGATACCGAATTAAGTGGTCAACAGTACAAATAAATATCGTAAAGAGACAAACAAGAGTAAAATAGAAAGGATTTCATTCATCATAAGACAGAAACGAAATTAAATCATATATCATATTGAGCTTCGTGCATAAGTTTATTAAAATTGATCTCCCTTATCCATTTCCTAACCCAAGCATACAAAGGCTCTGCAGCTGCCTTTGTGAACTCATTCAAGTCACAATATGCTTGAGCGTGTGATCCTCTTTGCTCATCAGCCGATAGAGCACATTTTCATCTTTGAAAATAAGCTCAGATCGGTCTGCACCGATCCTTCAACGGAATTTTTCCTTTCTCATCTCTTATCTCCAGAGCATCCTTCTCCTTCCTAGGAGACAGAGGATAGTTGTGATACATACGTATCTCTTCAATCTTGAGCCAGGTAGACATAGTCTTCCTAATGACTATGTCTTCAATTTGTATTCTCTTCCTCTCCATAGGATCCCGAGCCACAGAAGAAGACGAACTGATCTTATCCATTACCTTACTGATTTATTTTCTTATGTGAGAAATGTTGAAGAAATTTTGTAGTTTTATTGGCTGGTATTTATAGGCTATCGAGTGTGAATAAAAATAGTTGTTTAATTTTCTGCTTTTTTCTTTAACGATTGTGATACCCGACAGGTGGCTGTGTCCTTTTTTTTACCACGTAACTTATATCTTTTGATTTTTTAAATTCAAAAATTACAACGCATGATAAGAATCTTGGATGACATGAAAAGAAAATATGATTATAAAGAATCGCACCCATAAAATATCCTTTTGCTCTCCATATACTCATCATAACTCCCATCATCATATTTTCTATAAAACATTGTACCTCCAAGAAAAAAAGGTTAGTAATAAAAATTTCTCACCCAAAATCTCATAAGTCACTCCAAATAAGTTCACTCAATCACTCTTTTTTTCACTCAAATATATGTAACACGGCTTATGCTTTGTGATTTTGTATCAAACTCACAAGTCCAAAACTTGTAGACACTTGCAAATTGACTTCCGTAGACTGCACAAAAACAAGAAGAAGAATTTTATGGACAACTTTGAATTTTGACTTTCACGCAAGGATGAACAAAGACAAAAGAATTGACCACAAGTTATCTTGCTTCTTTTAATTTTTTTTAAGCTTTTGGTCCTTTCAAATTTTTTTTTGACTGATTTTTCACTATTATTTTTTTTTTGAATTTTTGAATTTTTTTTAAAATGACTTGTAGCAAAAGACATGAAACTTGGGAAACAAGATTGGCAAAAATGAAGAACGACGAACGAAGAATGAAAAACAAAGATAAGAATCAAGGATATTGAAAAAAAAACAAAAGATAGGAAGAACGAAGAACGAGAAACAAAGAACAAATAGAAAGATACGACTTACTTGAATCAAGAGAACCTGGCTTTGATACCAAATGATAAGAATCTTGTATGGCATGAATAACAAATACGATTATAAAAAATCGCACCCTCAATTCAATAACAAAAAGATTCAATAGTGTTGTCCCAATCTTTTGAAACAAGTTTTGGATTTCCACCTCTAGTTACTAGAAACTAGCAACAGATAATCGCGGAATAAACAATTAATCACAACGTAACCTTCAGAAAACTTGTTTTTGACAATCCACGAAGATAATCAATCGACAAACGCCACAAAGTTTATGAAACTTTGATAAGTTTGATTTTGATAAAAAAAAAAAAAAAAACAAACAAACAAACAAACAAACAAATAAACAAACAAACAAAGCAAAGCTTTGGCAAAATTTTAGAGAGAATTTTAAGAATTGATAAAAATCAATAAACTGAATAATTCTTGTATATTCTGAAAACTGAACTATTATTAATGAAAATAAACAACGTATTTATAGTTTACAATCAAAAAAATATATAGCAAAATATTGCCTAAAGATATCAAAGATATCAAAAAGAAAGTTTCCTAGTATGTCTAAAACACTTAAAATAGGCAAAAATATCAAAAATAATAATTAAACCACGCACACACAAAAACATGCCGAAGTGTGTGTTTTTTCTGAAAATCAAGCTCGCTCGAGCGGTAGGATTTGTTCGCTCGAGCGAAAAATGCTCTGTCCGCCACTCCAATTTTAGCTCGCTCGAGCGGAACACTTTCTGTCCCGAATTTTCATTCTTTGCTCGCTCGAGCAGGAATATTTGGCCGCTCGGGCGAGAAGTGTTCTGTCCAACTTTTGAATTCTTCATTTTCATCACTTCTTAACACTTCAATGACGCATGAACATCTTCCAAAATGATCATCAAGCTCTTCAACTTGGTTCCCGTGAATTTCAAATCCATCTAATCTCGATTGTATATCACGGAACAATTCTTGACACAATAAATCTTTGAGCGCCTTCTTAGCCACGTCATTGTGACATAAGTATATATGATTCATCACCATATTGTCTTCCTCACCGTTTTCTAAAAACCCTAGAAATTTCCACACTCTGTTTTTCACTTGATCTGTCTTCTTTGCATAACAATGTCTTCAACCACTCAGAATATTTTTCCGATTGACTTTCACATAGTATATGATCTTCAAGACCAAGGATTGGTTGAAATGTTTCGCACCTTGGAGGCTTCAGGACTTCGCAAATTTCTGAGTTGTGGGAATTTTATCTACAAACAAGTCATGCCTAATTTTTTCAAACATCCCAGATAGTAGAAGGAGCAATCATCAGTTCTCTCGGAGGCGAATATGTCACAATCACACCTTTTGCCTCATCATTTGAAATGCCCCGGACAGGCTTGACAAATTTTTCATCCATCACTGTTGATCAACGAGTTCAGATGAAAGCTATGTACTCTCTGACTAATGTACCAATCAAAGTAACCTGTAAGAAGAAGACACTCAAGCTTGAGTTTCGTATTTTTCACAACATAGTGGCCAAGTCTCTTCTATCCAAAGAAGGTTCCTTCGACGCCATCACCGTTGAAATGTTTGATATAATGGCAGCTATTTCCACTAGAACTCAAGTTAACTGGTCTGAGGTACTCTTTAGGTTTTCACATGTATGATTACTAGGGGTGGGCACGGGTCGGGTTTTTCGGGTTTCGGGTTATTCGGGTCGGGTACCCGATTAGTCGGGTAGTGTTTTACACTACCCGAAACCGAACCGAGATGGTCGGGTACCCGACTAGTCGGTTACCCGATTAAATCGGGTTCGATTTGGTTCGGTTTCGGTTTTCCGCTTCAAAAAAAAATGAAAAAATAGATACAACCTACAGATTAATGTAATAAGAAAGAAACTCAAATGTTATCAAAATATTATTTTTCAATGTTTACAATAACAAACTAAACAAAGAAATAATAAAATGACACAACAGAAATCAAAAGCATCAGTCTTTCTGTGAATAATTCATATTTATTCAAATTCCTACAACAATATAGAGAGGCTTCTGATCTTCAATATCTTCCGATTCTTTCAAGATACCTGCTGCCTGCAAACCAAATCAGTGGAAGAAAATGAAAATTCCGAATGAGATTAATGAGAAACTGAAAAAATCATCTTTCTGATCAATTATGATCAATTGTGAAACCTGAAATTAGTGTAAGGTGTAGAAATTGGAAATTTAACATGTTTCAGTCGGCAAACCTTTAATTCTTAGATGCAACTAGTTAAATGATTTAAAACACACAAATCCTAGGTATATGATATAAAATTATTTCTAAAAAAAAATATGAGCACTTAATTAGCATAATGGATGGGCAGTACATAAAAATTAAAGAAAACAGAAAAGATGAGCTCTTAATTTAAGAGCTTTGACCCATTCTAAACCACCCAAATCCAGTTCCAATATATAAAAAAACAGAAAAGATGTTGCAGGCCAGTAGGAATATGTAATGACAGCTAGTTCTTTCATTTTCTTGATTACTCATTTACCTACCTTCATGTTGCTTTGAATAATTGAATCGATGAGTGAACAATCTCAAGATCCCATGGAAGAACGAGGGCAGGCTGGCGGCGGCGGCTCTCTTGAAGAGAGTCTCTTCTCACTTTTGCTACTAGGTTACAGACACCCTCCAAAAATAATCGGATAATGGGCCAAATAAAACCAAATAATAAAAGCCCATATCATTTTTTTAAAATATATATAAATAGTCGGGTACCCGATCGGATAGTACGGGTAGTGTTAAACTACCCGAAACCGAACCGACTAAATATATATCGGGTTCGGTTATTACCCGAACCCGACTAAAAACCCGAACTACCCGTTTTATCCACCCGATCGGTTTCGGGTCGGTTCGGGACCCGAAAAACCCGACCCGATTGCCCACCCCTAATGATTACCATTCAATCTGTTCAGTCTCAAGGATTTGCAATTCAGATTAGTCATATTCTCAATCAATTAAATGTTCACTTGGGAACTTCTACTGCCCTCCATCCTCACAAACTTTTGAATGAACGAGCTATCGAGGTCTACAAGGAAAAACATCTCATTGTATTCAAGAAAGGCACCACAGATGAAGATGAGATTGAAGATCTCACTGTCCATACTGAAATTGAAGAAGTTTCAGCACCAGTCATCAGACCTACTCCAGCTAAGAAGATTGTTGTTCCAAAAAGAAGTCAGTCAAACGCAAGCTCATCATTCAAGATTCAGAAGGAGAGGAATAGGAATCAGAACAAGTGACTTTGGAAACTATCATTGCCTCGCCAAAGGTCAAGACCAAGAAAAGATTTCTTACCAAAAGTTGTGAAAATTCCATATGTTCAAACTGCTCCTGTTGCCGCAATCCCTCTTTCAAAAGTTGCTCAGGTTGTTCCAGCAATTGTTTAGACCAACATCACTTGTCTAGATTCGGGCTTTCAAAAATCTAAGGATCATGGATCTAGTCAAACTGATTCATCCAAATTTGTCTCTAGTGCTTAGATTGCCATCAATCAAGCTGTTCAGCATGTTACAACCTAGTAGATGATAAGATGAAAATATTTGAAAGATGGGTCAAATGCAGAACAAAGGTTCATTTCTTTGAGTTTAATTCTGTAGTAACCCGTATCCAGAATTAGCGATTAATGAGTATATTAATCGTGTATGCATGTTTGGATTAAGTAAAACATGATTAAGGAAATTTCAAATGGGTTAACGGAGTTCAGAAATGGATCCAGGACACTCGAAAATGGCTTAGAGGACCCCAAGACTCGAGTGGGATCGGAACCACCGATCCAGGATCGGAGCTTCCGATCTTGGTGACATCGGAACCAAATCGGAACCACATCGGAAGCATGGAGATCGGAACTTCCGATCAGCAATCGGAGCTTCCGATCGACTGTCGGTGACAGGTGTGTGGTTGCATGTGGTTGAGATTGACACGTGGCATCAGAGCTTCCGATCGGAGGAACGGAGCTTCTGATCTGCACGTTCGGAGCTTCCGATCAGGGAACGGAACTTCCGATCGATTCTATAAATATAGGGTCCGAGCTCCTCATTTCTTGCCAATTCCGAATTCCTCTCCTTCGCCCTAGTAGATCTATTTTAGGGCTTTGGGTACTCTTATTTTAGAGTTGGAGTAAGGAACATATTTTAGTATAGTCGAACAGTGTCTGACATAGTAGAGGGGCAGTGCTCGTGTAGCGGAGCAGTGCTCGAGGCTGTGGAGCTGCAGCAGGGGTGTACCACTAGTTGCGGGATAGTCGCCATAAGTGGGCTAACGACGGACGCAGGTATAGCTATGGTCTCCTTCAATTATTTAGGAGTATGCAATAGCTTAGTTAAGGCTTTTAGAGCTTAATGAATGATGCATGGGTATTTGCATTGTAGAACTTATATAGGCTTGGAACCTAGAGCGAGACATCTAGGAACTGCCTGTAGTAAGGTATGCAAGTACAGACTGAGATTGCCAGCGGGTTTTGCATGCTTATATGTTGCATTTATGTGTCATATTATTATGCAGCATGTGCATATCATATTGTGCCTGTCCATCTTGTGAGATGAGCCATGTAGGGTCGCTCAGCCCTGTCTGGATGGTTGATGTCTAGTGCTCAGTGACTGATGGGTCATGGGTGATTAGCATCGGGGGACACAGTCCACGTCCTGTAGGAATGAGCAGTGTACGCAGGGTTTGCTCCCCGGGTTGTACCACTCATATCCTAGGCGCCATTACTGAGCAAGTTATATACAGTTATCCCAGATATGGATACCCTATCATTTGCATGCATCATATTTGTATGTTTTACCCAGTGCTTTCGTATTGAGCTTAGAGCTCACGTTCAGTCTTTTTTGTATATCTAGACACCCCATTCGACGGGGCAGGTGTAGGTGCAGGATTGTGCACCAGGAGCTTGGAGTAGCCAGTTACCAGTGAAGACAGCAGGATTAGCTGTAGGTTTTGCCTTTAGGGTTTATTTATTCGATTGGGTTGTATAATCGAATTTATTTAACCGGTTGTATTCTGCCGGTCTGTTTTTATTTAAGACTTCCGCAGCGATTTATTTAATGCATGTTTAATTATGCTCTTAACTCTGATTAGATAGTGGATCCGGGTAGGGTCACTACATTTATTGGTATCAGAGCATATGCATGCAAGAGACTTGGGATATAGTAATGAGACTTTGGGTTATCCTTATAGGATGGATGAGACCTTGGAAGAGGTGATGATGTGGCGATTAAGTTGCCCGAAGACTATCATCATCGGCAGGATTTCTAAAGATTTGGCTTATGGGATTCCAGCAAGTGCGGACAGGAGTGATGGATCGTGTCCGAGTTTTCAAGACTTCTACTCATGTGGATCCTAGTTTTGGATCGAGTACCGGATGCCAGAGGCAGTGGCAGAGCATTGGATGGGATGCACTTGATGCTTGCATCTGTATCGCCCATACCATGATGACACTACTCTGAAGATTCTCCAGTCGTAGATGGAGAGATTGTCAGATAGACCTTCACCAGAGAATGCTTTGAGTGCCTAAAGCATGACAGGTTTCGAGAGTGAGGTCTTTAACCTCATGCAGAACATGGTTTTTCCGGTATGCTAATATCGATGCTTTCTGTAGGCACACGGGAAACTTCATGTTCAAAAGCATTATATGAATACAAGAAGAAGGCTGATGGTAGATCGTGAGCAGAAGAGGTAGACTGACATGCACTGACGCAGAGCATAGCTGGATAGCTATCACGAGCCATTTCTCCGGAGTTCTTCGTAGGAGGACATGTAGAGATACTTGGTCGGGAGTATGCTTGTATCGATGCGTGTGTCAATTGAAAGCTTCATGCTCAAGAAACGAAGACTAGTACGATGATTTAAATACTGTATTGATGTAGTTGTAAACAATATTTCAGTTGTAATGAATCATCATACTTTGGTTATATCATTTCAAGTTCGATTGTACATTTCATTGTATTTTGAATACTGTATGTCTTACATGGGATTGTAATTGAGAAATTGTACATAAATGGAAGCAATGATACATGTTTTATTTATCCAACAATTCGTGAATGATTGCAAGTGATTTGCTAGGATTGGCATTGTTTTAGTTGATTAGCGTTCAACTGCTGTAGCTCATGGGATTTGAGAGGGCCGACTGTAACTGTTTGACTTGTGGTTAGTCTAGGCGTTTTCCTAAAATTGACCTAGTTATTCAGTGGACTATGTTAGTGCCAGCGATGAGTGGACTCATCTAGAGGCATTAAGGGTATTGTTCGGTTTAGAACATTTGGGCTTTATTCTAAGTTGTTTCCTTAGAACAGTAGGCTGTCTGACCTTTGTTAGGTTGAGGCTCGTGATGATGGATTTTCATCAGGGATGCCAGGTCCAGTATATGCCGAGATTTGTGGACTATGACAATGACTAGACATGATGGGGTGCGACCCTATGCCAGTATTACTCTGGGAGTCTTTGTACTTCAGAGGTTACCTGGGAGCCTTTGTGCTTTGGGATTCGGCGGTGGGAAGGCTACTCAGTCTAGGGATTTGGTGACAGTCACAACGAGGTATGACCTTGGATTAGATATCAGGTTTGATATCAATGGTTCGATATTGTCTAATGTACCAGAGATATAGTTTGAGTATTCTGCTGTAGGAACCAGTCATGGAGGGAGTTTCTTGACAAGTATGCACTCTGAGCAGATAAGTTTTAACCTTTGGGTTATTGCTAGATGTATGGATCTAGTAGGTGGACGGATTCTACCAGCAATGGCTATGGGTTGTCATAAGAGTTGTGGTTAGAATTTTCCTGTAATAGGAGTTATCCAAGAACTTGGATAGGATGTTGTTCTAAGACTTCGACTCGAATGTGAGGACTACTCCTTGATGATTGGTTTCATCAGTAATGGGGTGGTATCAGACGCTAAGGATTGTATAAGACTAATTGAGGCATGAGGGAAGCGTGATGCCAGTATACACTCGGTGGTGATTCCAGGTGGGACATGGTGATAAGCTACCTCGGTCTGAATTTGTTGAACAATCTTAGCGAGAGATATAATCAAGATTGTGTCCGAAGATTGTGGAAATCTTTGGGATTCTTTAGTTATTCTTCTTGGACTTGACGAGCCGTGATGTTCATTCTGAATGAACAAGGTAAGGATAGTGAGTCCAGTGGTTGCGCTAAGTACTGTCTGATATTTTCAGAGATTGAGCGTAGGATTTTTCATGGGATGGAATGGGCTTAGTTTATCTTAATGTTTGCCTTGGGTGAACGAGACAACGATTAGTAGTGCTAAGGTGGCACGGGATCTGTGCTAGTGACTACTAGTGGTTATTAGGTAACTCTGTCAGAGTTAGGATGATTAAGTTCAGAATACGAAGCAACGGTTAGTAGTGCTGAAAAGGCGCAGGACTTGTTCCAAGTAAACTACTTATGTACTGTGATCTGACACTTTTTGGAAATGGTTCTTTGTGTCATAGTTATTGACCAAGCCATGCAGGTTGGATGATCAGTGGTGGTCTGATCTGATAAGTGCGAGCTTAAGTAGATCGAAGAATTCGATTGGTTGAGCCAATCAGGGTTGATCAGGATGTAGCAATTAAGAAATACTTGGGATAGTATTTTGTCAAGTGATGCTTATGGGATGAGTACTGAATACCATCTCAGAGAAACCGGAGATTTGAGTTATTTAGTCTCAATGATCGTCAGAGATGAATCTTCTGGGATTGCTGTAATCAGGAATGATTTCAAGTAGACTTGTATGATCAAGTTAGGTGCTAACTTGACAGTGGAGACAAGCAAGGAAGTTGGTAGTTTCCAGTATGGTGCATTCTTGTTAAGAAGGAAGCTGATATTGATTCAATCAATTGCTTAGTGATAGCAATAGGTCAGGAAAGGATCATGTTGTTGTTTCATGTGAGAGTTTTCCATTGAACAACAATAGTGAAGATTATTGACCGGACATTACGGTTAAGTGAGGGCATCTATGTGTACCGTTGTGGTTGGATCCGACGAGTAGTTGGAAATGCTAATGGACATTAGCAAGGAAACATCAGTTGTTTGATTGTGAGGTGTGACATTTGTTGAGATCTAGTTCTCGAGATCTAGTAGGATGTGTCACTAGTCTTCTAGAGTGTGATGAACGATGTCTCAGAAATGACAGAGATAGTATAATTTCAACTTAGTAGCCAACAAGGTTTGCCTTTGGAATCGAAGATTTTGCAAGATCGTGACGGATCGAGTTTTTTCTTTCGAGTCAGTGAGTCGCATCTATGCGGACTGCTTGTCAAAGATATTGCGTTGTACCAATAAACGACAATCAGAGACGCATTGTGTGGCAAGTTACTTCGAGCACAAATATTTTTATGATTGACTAGGGAATCGACGAATTAGATCGTTCAGTGCTGAGACTGATGCGTTCGATAAGGGAACGATTTGACTATTGAGAATCCGTTGGGATTTAGTTCCAGGATCAATATGTTCAACCTTGGAAGGTTGGTATGAGCTGATGGTATTATCAGAGACTCTGAGTTGAGTTATACCAAGTACAATGACTGTCGAGTTTCGAGACGGAATAGGAAGCGTTTCCATATGTCTGTGCACTGTGGAATGTCCCAGTCGAGCATATTGGTGGGAGCTTGCCTTAGTCTTGATGTGTGTACAGTGATTGCGAGTATGTATAACTAACAAGAGGATGTCTATCGATGGAAATTCATGAGGTGAATAACCTATGATCGAGATGATGTAGATCATCAGAGGCGTAATGACTTCTATTGCAAGTATGTGTGATTTCGCGGGCCAAAGGCTAGGAGATGACGTAGCATCATGAATTGCAAGTGATGATAGTTATCATCAGGGCACAGTATTGAGGTTATACTGAGAAACGTGGACAACAGAATGGACTAGACATGATGGTTTAATTTCCCAGTATTCCTTGGGAAGCCGGTTGTGCTTCAGGGAGAGTGGGGAGGGTAACCAGTCTAGGGAACATTGTGAGCAGTTACGTTGGAGTATAGACTTGAGTCAACTGGATTATCTTAAAGCGAGATTCATGTTAGAATGTGTCAGCACAATGTTGGGATTAGTGTTTCCTAACTAGAGGTGTTGAGCACCGGGAACTTTTGGAACCATTAGATGGTTAATTTGATTAGTGATTCGACAATTGTCGTAAGCCAGTCAAGTCATGACTTGGTCTCTGTCAGTATAAAATACTTTGGGACGATGATATTGATCAAGCGGGTATTGTATCCTTCGTGGTCAGGAAGATCGTGGTCCGAGTGAAAGGTGTATCAGTGTTACGATACGCTAGCGTTAAGGAAGTTTGATTGTCGACCAGTAGCGCAGAAATTTTCAGCTGGGAAATGTTAATGCGGTTCAGCATTAATGAAGCTTGCAGAGAATTCGACGGGAGTCTGAGTGTGTCGGAAGCTATTTCGACCAGACACTCGAGCCAAGGTTTCTTGAACGTTCTCGAGGTTTTACCCTAGATTTCGAGGACGAAATCTTTTAAGGGGGGGAGAATGTAGTAACCCGTAACCAGAATTAGCGATTAATGAGTATATTAATCTTGTATGCATGTTTGGATTAAGTAAAACATGATTAAGGAAATTCCAAATGGATTAACGGAGTTCAGAAATGGATCCAGGACACTCAAAAATGGCTTAGAGGGCCCCAAGACTCGAGTGGGATCGGAACCACCAATCCAGGATCGGAGCTTCCGATCTTGGTGACATCGGAACCAAATCGGAACCACATCGGAAGCATGGAGATCGGAACTTCCGATCAGCAATCGGAGCTTCCGATCGACTGTCGGTGACAGGTGTGTGGTTGCATGTGGTTGAGATTGACATGTGGCATCGGAGCTTCCGATCTGCACGTTCGGAGCTTCCGATCAGGGAACGGAACTTCCGATCGACGTCTATAAATATAGGGTCCGAGCTCCTCATTTCTTGCCAATTCCGAATTCCTCTCCTTCGCCCTAGTAGCTCTATTTTAGGGCTTTGGGTACTCTTATTTTAGAGTTGGAGTAAGGAACATATTTTAGTATAGTCGGACAGTGTCTGACATAGTAGAGGGGCAGTGCTCGTGTAGCGGAGCAGTGCTCGAGGCTGTGGAGCTGCAGCAGGGGTGTACCACTAGTTGCGGGATAGTCGCCATCAGTGGGCTGACGACGGACGCAGGTATAGCTATGGTCTCCTTAAATTATTTAGGAATATGCAATAGCTTAGTTAAGGCTTTTAGAGAATAATGAATGATGCATGGGTATTTGCATTGTAGAACTGATATAGGCTTGGAACCTAGAGCGGGACAGCTAGGAACTGCATGTAGTAAGGTACGCAAGTACAGACTGAGATTGCCAGCGGGTTTTGCATGCTTATATGTTGCATTTATGTGTCATATGTTGGAAAACTGTGATCAGATCAATTAGAATTGATACCCGGTGCAGCGGAAGTTTAAAAATTTTATATGAAACAATTCCATATCATGGGTATCAAAACTTTAAGATTAAATTCTGCGTGTAAAAATTAAATAACAATTATAAATTTTTACCTTGAATCTCGAAACGAGATTATGGACACCAACATATTACTCTGCTCTTGTTGTATATCCCAGGAACTGATGGACGAACAATTATTCAATCAGGTCCACGAACAGAAGTTTAATCCCTCTGATAGATTGCACTAGAAAATCTATCAGAAGTTTCTACGAAGAGAATTAACGAATTTGATCCGTTAAACCAGACTGCAAATTCAAAATTCACAGGCTGGATTTTCAGAGCAGAGAGGGAGAGGGGCGACGGCCACAGTAGGGAAAAACTAGGGTTTTCGAAAATAATTTGTGACCTCTGTTGTGTAATTTCTGTACTGCAATAACTTATTTATAATGTGGGCTGCTAACAGCTTAGGGCCCATTAGTCATAAGTTCAAGCCTGACAAGCAAAGCCCGCATGTTCAGAAATTAATATAAAATTCATCGTGACTCAGATTGATAAACCAATTTCACCAATGTGCACAGAAACCATTTCTACATCTTTTAAAGTCAAGATAAATTTTCTGAATCCGAATTCAGTGATTTCCAAAAATGTCCATCCCTATGTCATTTTAGGAAATCTTACTCTCTACTCTTAAATAAGAAGTCCCACTTCTTGTTCATTAAATTTAACTCTTTAAATTTAACTATCTCAACGGGGATTAAAAATCCATTACTTGTGTGACCCTCAATGGTTCAGGGATACAGCTAGCCGTGGGCTCACAACTCCTTGTGACTCGGAACAACAATTTCCGACTTGCCCATCGAATCATGGTAAGAGCGCCTAGCAACATCGCCCCATAATTCCCTAGGTATCACTGATAGTGCCTGCAAGAACCAATAGATTTTGGTTAGCGTACAGTACGGTCCCTTCATCCATATATCCCGATCGAATCAACAACCATTGGTAAATCGAGAGTCGTTCGAGATTCGATAACTATGCAATGCATCTTGAAGATCAAATAGTGACATCGCATGTGCTACTAAGAAACCATTTCTTAAAACACATCATGTACTCTGGCCAGAGATTCGTCACACTAATATCTCCTCAGATTGTATAGGATATCCAAACTCGCAAGTATGTGGTGAATCCTTGACAACAAAGCATCGGCTCCTATATGTGTCGTAACTGTACCCAATCCCGACACCTGATGACCCCAATAGAGTCGGTAAACGAGTCAAAGCACAGTACTAGCATATAGAGTCTCAATGATGTTTCAAGTAGTAAGGACTAATGGTGTACAACCAAAACCGCGGACTTTATCCACTCGATAAGTGATAACCACTTGGAAAGTCCGGATAGGGTAGTTCGATCATTCATCGTATGAATATCCATTTGCATGCTTTGAACATCTCTATGTTCCATACCAATGAAATGTGGTACTCGGCATCGCAAATTCTAGTCTCAATCTCGAGCGATCCTTATCCTTATTAACGGACGGCTCAATCGACTAGGAACCGTTTAGAATATACAGTGACTATAAGATGTGTTTCATGATAGCCATCCCCATGTGCCACCACATCTTACATACACTATAGTATATTCAAGGTTTTCATCTAAACATCTTATAGTATGTCACAACATAATAATATGATAAAAGATAAAGTAAACGCCATTTTAAAAGTGTAAATTATATTAAACAAAAGATTGTTTATACATAGAGTCATCAAAGCCCTTAGCCACAAGTTGGCTCACCGGGCACCCACTCTATCAATCTCCCACTTGCCCTAAAGCCAACTAGTCATACTACGCAGTCTCATTGCTTCGCGATGTTTGTCAAATAATGGTCCTGGCAAGGGCTTAGTAAGTGGATCAGCGATATTGTCTGCAGAGGCCTTTCTCTCGACAGTGATGTCTCCTCTTTCCACGATCTCCCGGATGATGTGGTATTTCCTCAGTACGTGTTTGGATCTTTGATGAGACCTTGGTTCCTTTGCCTGAGCAACGGCACCCGTGTTGTCATAGTACACCGGGACTGGACCAACAACTTCAGGAATTACACCCAACTCTTGGATGAATTTCCTTATCCAAACCGCCTCTTTAGCAGCAGCTGATGCTGCAATGTATTCTGCCTCAGTGGTGGAATCCGCTGTGGTGTCCTGCTTGGAACTCTTCCAAGAGACAGCACCACCATTGAGCACGAATACAAATCCAGAGGTTGACTTCGAGTCATCCACGTCACATTGGAAGCTAGAGTCGGTGTAGCCTTCCAATTTCAGTTCTCTTCCTCCATATACCATGAACATATTCTTAGTCCTTCGTAAGTACTTAAGAATGTCCTTCACGGCTTTCCAATGCATTTGACCGGGATTGGCTTGATATCTGCTCGTGACACTCAGAGCAAATGCTACATCCGGTCTGGTAGATATCATCCCATACATGATACTACCTATGGCTGACGCATATGGTACATGTGTCATTTTCTCTATCTCTTCATCAGTCTTGGGACACATGGACTTGGATAGAAAAACTCCATGACACATAGGTAGATGTCCTCTCTTGGACCCATCCATTGAAAACCTTTTCAATATGGTTTCGATGTAAGTAGCTTGAGTAAGTCCTATCATTCTGTTAGATCTATCTCTATAGATCTGTATCCCTAGAATATAGGATGCCTCACCCAAATCCTTCATCGAGAATCTACCTGATAACCATATCTTTGTTGACTGCAACATCCCTACGTCATTCCCAATGAGTAGGATGTCATCAACATAAAGTACTAAGAATGTCACAGCATCCTTAACTACTTTCTTGTACACGCATGGTTCCTCCGGGTTCTTGATGAAACCAAAATCCTTTATTGTTTCATCAAATTTCTGGTTCCAACTTCTTGATGCTTGTTTGAGACCATAGATCGATCTCTGAAGCTTGCATACCTTATGCTCGCTTCCCATGGATGTGTATCCCTCAGGCTGCGTCATATAGATTTCTTCCTTAATGTTTCCATTAAGAAATGCAGTCTTCACATCCATTTGCCATATCTCATAGTCATACCAAGCAGCTATGGCAATAAGGATTCTTATGGACTTGAACATTGCAACTGGTGAAAAGGTTTCATCATAGTCAACTCCTTGTCTTTGAGTATAACTTTTCGCCACCAATCGTGCCTTGTAGGTCAATACCTTACCATCAGGCCCAAGCTTTCTCTTGTAGATCCATTTACACCCTATTGGAACAATTCCATCGGGAGGATCTACTAAAGACCAAACTTGGTTTGTATGCATCGAATCTATTTCCGACTGTATAGCTTCAAGCCATAAATTTGAATCCGCATCAGAAATTGCTTCCTTGAAGTTTCTTGGATCACATCCAACGTCGGGTTCATCTTGATCCCCTTCAAGAAGAAGACCATATCGAATAGGAGGTCTAGAAGTCCTCTCGGATCTTCTAGGTACAGGCGTGTCTATCAATGGTTCCTTAGGTGTAGGATCATTATTTTGTATCTTGGGTTCTTCTCGAATTTCTTCGAGTTCCATCATCTCGCCTTTCTTATCCAATAAGAACTTCTTCTCCAAGAAGGTGGCATTCCTTGAAACAAATACTTTTGTTTCAGTAGGATGATAGAAATAATATCCGATTGAATTCTTTGGATACCCTACAAAATAACATAAGGTGGATCGACTATCCAACTTATCTCCCACTGTCTGCTTCACGTAAGAAGGACATCCCCAAATCCTCAAGTACGAATACTTAGGAGCTTTGCCATTCCATAAATCGTATGGTGTTTTATCCACTGTTTTGGTGTGGACGTTGTTCAACAACAATACCGCCGTTTCGAGCGCGTAGCCCCAAAACGAAGGTGGAAGCTCAGTGAAGCTCATCATAGATCGAACCATGTCCAACAAAGTTCGATTACGACGCTCCGATACACCATTCAGCTGAGGTGTCATAGGAGGAGTCCACTGAGAGAGAATCCCATTCTCTTTCAGATAGTCCAAAAACTCGGTACTTAAGTATTCTCCACCTCGATCCGATCGAAGTGCTTTAATACTTTTACCTAGCTTGTTTTCTACTTCAGCCTTGAATTCTTTGAACTTTTCAAATGCTTCAGACTTATATTTCATTAAATATAAATACCCATACCTTGAATAATCATCAGTAAAGGTAATGAAGTAGGTGTGGCCAAATTGAGTACCAATTCTAAATGGACCACAAACATCTGTATGGATCAAATCCAACAGATTTTGACTACGCTCAGGTTTCCCCTTGAATGGAGATTTAGTCATTTTTCCTTTCAGGCAGGATTCACAAGTAGGTAGAGAGTTAATATCAGACATATCAAACATGCCCTCTCCCACTAGCTTGTTCATCCTCCTTGAGGAAATATGACCTAGCCTAGCATGCCAAAGGTTTGCCGGGTTTTGACTATCGATTTTCCTTTTGTTCGTTGTTACCGGTTTATCAACATAATTTATTGGAACGTCTTTTAATTTTAAGTTATATAGATTATTTTCAAGTTGTCCATTTCCAATCAAACATTCATTCTTGTAAATATTGCAAATCTCATTCACAAAATTGCAAGAAAAACCATCTCTATCAAGCATAGAAACAGAAATAATGTTTTTAATCAAATCTGGAACAAATAAAACATCTCTCAAAAGTAACTTAAATTCGTTCTGCAAAATTAAATAAACATCTCCCACAGCTTTAGCTTCAACTCTAGAACCATTTCCGAGCCTCAGCTGGGTCTCACCCATTCTAAGCTTGCGACTTCTTGTCATCACCTGCAAATCATTGCAAATGTGAGATCCACATCCGGTATCCAATACCCAAGAAGTAGTATTAAGTGAAACATTTATTTCAATATAGAACATACCCTTCGCAGTTCGCAACTGCTCTAGATATTTCCTTGCAGTTACGTTTCCAATGACCGGGTTTCTTGCAGTGATGGCAAACATCCTTGGACTTTTCCATGTTTGAAGCCTTTGTCTTGTTCTTCTTCTCGGGTCCGGTTTTCTTGGGTGGGGCAGAACGTTTCTTACCCTTTGTACTTGGCCCCTTCTTAGCTGAAGAAGAGGAGCCCACCAATAGAACTGATTTATCTTTCTTTAAAGTGGCTTCATATGTTACAAGCATATTGACCATCTCTTCAAGGGAGGCCTCTATCTTGTTCATATTGAAATTCACCACAAAACCGTCAAACGATGAAGGAAGAGAGAGAAGTAATAAGTCCACATTGAGTTCATGCTCCAACACCAAATCAAGCGTTACCAACTTCTGTATGAGCCAAATCACTCGTACCCCATGATCACGGACCGAAGTCCCTTCACGCATGCGACACGTCATTAACTCTTTTACAATAGCGAACCTTTCAACTCTCGATTGAGCCCCAAAAAGTTCCTTGAGTTGTACGTGAATGTCAGCAGCATTCACGGTATCCTCAAATCGCCTCTGGAGTTCATCAGACATCGAGGCTTGCATATAGCATTTGGCCTTGATATCATGGTCCCACCATGTATCAAGTTTGGCCAACTCTTCCGGACTTATGTCAGCTGGTGCTTCCTTCGGAGGAGATTTTTCTAACACGTAGAGCATCTTCTCCGAGGTCAAGACAATCTTCAACTTACGGAACCATTCCGTATAGTTTGCGCCAGTCAGTTTATTTTGTTCGAGAATAGAGAATAGTGGATTGCGCGAATTCATCTTAATGAAATACTGAAAAGAAACAGACAATAATCAGTGATTGTTTAATTAATTTACTAAGACATAAAATAGGCGAAATTTATTTTATGAATCTCACTCCCACTATTTTAACGATTTCACTACCCTCTAGTGAAAACGGAAAACTGTTTTCCTTAGTGGGAACATGGAGTCCAATTGACAAACTATGGTCCCGAATAATATCAGCCAACCATAATTTTCAAAAGGTAGAGCTCAATTGCTTCCAAAGCAACCTCCATGTTTTTACCTCATGTCCAATAAGGGCCCAATAATATGACGCCGTTTATTGTGACATGTCAAGATGACCCATCAATATTAAGTTGTGATGGACGGTCGCCATGTGGATCCCCCAATAATATGAGCCGATCCCATGGGAGTTTTACCCAACTTACAACATGTGTCGATCCAATGTACAGCTTTCCGACGACGGGCCCCCCCAATAATATGAGCCGGACCGTATCCGCGGGTAGCATCTCATACATTGATCGTTGATGGAAGGTAGAAACATTTAAACAATATTTAAATTTCCTTTTAATCTTGATATCAATTTTAAATCATATTTAAAATGAGGGATTTTAATTTTGAAAATTTGTCTCATCATTTAAAATTTGTATTCTTGCGGGATTCATACAATTTAGTCTAAAACATGCATACAACGATAATATCATATATTATATAGGATGATCGATTCAATTTCTAATCGACCCGTGGTTGCCAATCACGAGTCTAAGTCCAATCCTAGATAATATGCAGGTATGCAATGCAATCCTATTACATTGAGCTTTCAATTTACATTTCTTCAGTCTTTATTGTCTGTTGGGCCCACCACCGTCTTCAAATCTTCATCTCCCACTAAGTCTAATGTATTTACAATAAATAACTATGACAAGTAGGGGATACATTTTAAGGGGTGGGAAAGGGCCATAAACCAGGCCCACTTTTATTACATATGACAATTCATATTGGGCCACAAACCAGGTCCATTAATAAATCCAACAACAATAAAAACCAATGTAAATTCCTAACATACACCTACAAAATTGGTCATGGCAATCGATCATCCTTATCCAATAATATTTAATTCAAAATTAATTTATTGGATAACATGCAATGGCAATCAAATTAAAAAGGATAAAATCATATTTCATATATAAAATCTTATTTTACATACAAAATCATATTTTATCTTTTTATCAAATAAAATCATATTTTACATATAAAATCCAATTTTATACATAAAATCATATTTTATTCAATATTTCCATAAGATCATATCTTATCATCAATTGTACCAAAAATAATTAATTTCATAAAATCTGATTTAACGGATAAAATCTTTAAATTTTCCAAAAATTCAAATTTATCCAAAAATCAATTTTAAAATTTTCGGACTCGAACAATTCGATCCGACGCCTCGTGGACCAATCAAAAACAATTTTCGATCGGACCAAAAATAGAATTTTAACATATTAAAATTTTAATTAAAATAAAAAAAATTAATTTTTCCCGGGCCCCCCGGGACGATCCCGGGCAGCCCGCGCCCCAAAAGGGGCTCGGGCCGGGCAGCCCGTCGCTGCCCGTGTTTTGCCCGAAAAAAAAAATTTTATTTTTATTTTGTTTCAAAAACCGAGGCTTAAAAATTTTTTGTACAATCGATTAATTTAATCGCTTGATCTGAGCAACCTGGCTCTGATACCACTGTTGGAAAACTGTGATCAGATCAATTAGAATTGATACCCGGTGCAGCGAAAGTTTAAAAATTTTATATGGAACAATTCCATATCATGGGTATCAAAACTTTACGATTAAATTGTGCATGTAAAAATTAAATAACAATTATAAATTTTTACCTTGAATCTCGAAATGAGATTATGGACACCAATAGATTACTCTGCTCTTGTTGTATATCCCAGGAACTGATGGACGAACAATTCTTCAATCAGGTCCAAGAACAGAAGTTTAATCCCTCTGATAGATTGCACTAGAAAATCTATCAGAAGTTTCTACGAAGAGAATTAACGAATTTGATCCGTTAAACCAGACTGCAAATTCAAAATTCACAGGCTGGATTTTCAGAGCAGAGAGGGAGAGGGGCGACGGCCACAATAGGGAAAAACTAGGGTTTTCGAAAATAATTTGTGACCTCTGTTGTGTAATTTCTGTACTGCAATAACTTATTTATAATGTGGGCTGCTAACAGCTTAGGGCCCATTAGTCATAAGTTCAAGCCTGACAAGCAAAGCCCGCATGTTCAAAAATTAATATAAAATTCATCGTGACTCAGATTGATAAACCAATTTCACCAATGTGCACAAAAATCATTTCTGCATCTTTTAAAGTCAAGATAAATTTTCTGAATCCGAATTCAGTGATTTCCAAAAATGTCCATCCCTATGTCATTTTAGGAAATCTTACTCCCTCTACTCTTAAATAAGAAGTCCCACTTCTTAGTTCATTAAATTTAACTCTTTAAATTTAACTATCTCAACGGGGATTAAAAATCCATTACTTGTGTGACCCTCAATGGTTCAGGGATACAGCTAGCCGTGGGCTCACAACTCCTTGTGACTCGGAACAACAATTTCCGACTTGCCCATCGAATCATGGTAAGAGCGCCTAGCAACATCGCCCCATGATTCCCTAGGTATCACTGATAGTGCCTGCAAGAACCAATAGATTTTGGTTAGCGTACAGTACGGTCCCTTCATCCATATATCCCGATCGAATCAACAACCATTGGTAAATCGAGAGTCGTTCGAGATTCGATAACTATGCAATGCATCTTGAAGATCAAATAGTGACATCGCATGTGCTACTAAGAAACCATTTCTTAAAACACATCATTTACTCTGGCTTCGTCACACTAATATCTCCTCAGATTTCATAGGATATCCACACTCGCAAGTATGTGGTGAATCCTTGACAACAAAGCATCGACTCCTATATGTGTCGTAACTGTACCCAATCCCGACACCTGATGACCCCAATAGAGTCGGTAAACGAGTCAAAGCACAGTACTAGCATATAGAGTCTCAATGATGTTTCAAGTAGTAAGGACTAATGGTGTACAACCAAAACTGACTTTATCCACTCGATAAGTGATAACCACTTGGAAAGTCCGGATAGGGTAGTTCGATCATTCATCGTATGAATATCCATTTTCATGCTTTGAACATCTCTATGTTCCATACCAATGAAACGTGGTACTCGTCATCGCAAATGCTAGTCTCAATCTCGAGCGATCCTTATCTTTATTAACGGACGGCTCAATCGACTAGGAACCGTTTAGAATATACAGTGACTATAAGATGTGTTTCATGATAGCCATCCCCATGTGCCACCACATCTTACATACACTATAGTATATTCAAGGTTTTCATCTAAACATCTTATAGTATGTCACAACATAATAATATGATAAAAGATAAAGTAAACGCCATTGTAAAAGTGTAAATTATATTAAACAAAAGATTGTTTATACATAGAGTCATCAAAGCCCTTAGCCACAAGTTGGCTCACCGGGCACCCACTCTATCATCATATTATTATGCAGCATGTGCATATCATATTGTGCCTGTCCATCTTGTGAGATGAGCCATGTAGGGTCGCTCATCCCTATCTGGACGGTTTATGTCTAGTGCTCAGTGACTGACGGGTCATGGGTGATTAGCATCGGGGGACACAGTCCACGTCCTGTAGGAATGAGCAGTGTACGCAGGGTTTGCTCCCCGGGTTGTACCACTCATATCCTAGGCGCCATTACTGAGCAAGTTATATACAGTTATCCCAGATATGGATACCCTATCATTTGCATGCATCATATTTGTATGTTTTACCCAGTGCTTTCGTATTGAGCTTAGAGCTCACGTTCAGTCTTTTCTGTATATTTGGACACCCCATTCGATGGGGCAGGTGTAGGTGTAGGATTGAGCACCAGGAGCTTGGAGTAGCCAGTGACCAGTGAAGACAGCAGGATTATCTGTAGGTTTTGCCTTTAGGGTTTATTTATTCGATTGGGTTGTATAATCGAATTTATTTAACCGGTTGTATTCTGCCGGTCTGTTTTTATTTAAGAATTCCGCAACGATTTATTTAATGCATGTTTAATTATGCTCTTAACTCTGATTAGGTAGTATATCCGGGTAGGGTCACTACAAATTCATTGAAAACCCTTCAAAATTTAGCAGCCAATGAGCAGAGAATACTAGAATGGGCTGAGACCCCTGACATATCCCAAGCTCTTCAAAGACGAGATTTTGTCTCTTTAAAGATGAAGGAAATTATGCTTCGCCTATTTCTAAGGAACAAGGGAGCACAGTTCAATCCAACCATTTTAAATGTTCTTTATGATTCAGCTGTCATAAGTCAGCTCGAAATGAATGTTCTACATCTTGCCATGTCTGCTCAAGTCATGCGTCAAGATCTCCATGTGGCCACGACTGAAGATCAATCTGATCCAAATACTTCTACAAATAAATTCTCAGAGACAGATCAATTTGATCCAACTACTGCTCTTGTTCTAGTTGAATCAGATCCAACTCCACAGCTTGATAATCAAGATATTTTTGATAATAATCATACCAACTTTGCAGAACAAATCACCATGGAAAATTCTCAAATTGATCCACCAGCACAGTTCAAGTCAAACATTGATATTGTCTAGTTAAGACCTCTGCAGATCAAGATGAACTTACTCTCGAGAATCAGCTGGACATGATGACTATTCCAGATGATCAGCCAGCTCAGCAGTTAGACCACTTGCGTGAATTACAACTCACATCAACAGATGAGGTACTGAATACCATCAATATTTATCTTCCTACCTCAGAGTCTATCCCTGATCTGATGCATGAAATTCTCCATGTTATTCCATCTCTACTGAATGTGCATGATCTGTCTGATGATTTGTTTAACAATGAACTTGCCCCGGTACCTGTTTCAAGTTCTCATCATATTCAAGACAATAGTCACATTGAAGATGTTAATCTCTCATCCCCATCTTCAAACCAGATTGAATCATTTGAAATCATGACTACTCCTTCTCCACAGGCTATTCAAACAGTCAGTGAACCAACTACTGATTCGGCACCTTTCATCTTACAGCCTACTCGTTTGATCCCAGAAAATCCGGAATTAGTCACTGTTGTTTTAGGTAAACTTTTTGAGGCTATCTCCTCATTTCATATGGACAATGTGCTAACCCCTGAAGATTTTCTTGACTTCAAGCAAATCGTCTTGACACAAATTGCAGAAATAGCATCTTTCAAGAAATGAGATCTACCTTCGGCACTCAGCTCTCGAAAATCGTGGATTTTCTTCAATATGATGGTGATGTCAAAAAAAGGGGAAAAGAAGGAGCTTCTTCATCCAAAGGAAAAGGAAAATCCAAGCAATAGAGGCTTAGAAAAGAACCATTTAGAAGCTTAGAGCAAAACAAACCTAAGCAGGACAAACTTTTACAGACTTGTTCAAATCTATTCAAAGAATCATTTGTTCTACAACAATCAGTCTGTGATTTACATATTACTTGATTTTGACATCACCAAAAAGGGGAAAAATGATGGAAGTTAATTTTAGTGATGAACAAAGCAGATCAATCAAAACAAAACCAAGAACAAAATACTTGCATCGATCTTATGATTAAATCGATCTTTGATCTGGATATATCAAGTCATCTATACACAGCACAGATCAAAGACATCTTCTTAAAACACTTTGTCTAAACAGGTAAAGAAGACATATCAATAACGAATAATCTGATCAGATCAAATAGCTAACAAAGCAAGCCAGCTAAAAGACAAAGAAAGTTTTTGGAGATTTAAACTTCAGCTACGTACCCGACACTGATTCAAATTCTCCACTACATTTGGAATGGTACGAGGACATGTGTTATCTTTTGCTTCAATTTCGGATGAAACAAGAGACAAATATTACACCGGCTACTTTTTTGAACGTTGCAGAAGGAAGCCTATAAATAGTTGAGGATGATCAGAGATCAACAGATTTTTGCTAACCTTGCGATCACGTCTCTAAATTTAAAAGCTTTCATTGTGAAACTTACATAGACACACAAGCACCAAATCAAAATATCACATACAAAGTTCAAGCTTATTGTTCATATCAGATCAAAGATTACTCTGTGATATAGAGTCCAGCTTGTTGAAGCTTACTAGTGTGATTTCAGAATTGTAACTCAGATAGATAGTGAGCTGTATTGAGAAGTTGATACTAGGAGTTTCTTTCGAGGGTTGATTGGACTGGATTTGTACGATTTGTTGTATAAATCAAATGCTTCTAGTGAAAATTCTTCTGAAAACAGAAGAAGGGGAGACGTAGAAGCTTTGACTTCGAATTTTCATAAAAATCTCGTGTTTCTTATTTTCACTTATTGCAGTTATTTATTCGATCTACTTTAAGGTTTACAGTTCAATTTTGCGAGAAAGAAACCTTCGCTTGATCAGATCATTTCTTTTGAGCAAAATCATGGTTTAGCAAATTATTCTTGCTTCGGTTTGATAAAGCATCGCAAGTTTTTCAAAAATATTTTAAAGTGTGTATTCATCCCTCTCTACACATATTTTTCGATCCTAACATAAGATATTTTGATTTTAATTTTCAATAATCTGATTATATTATTTTAATAAATTTGTAACTTTTTTAAAAAAATTGTTTATAGATAATTACATCAATTAATTATTCTTTCATAATACTATATTTAATTGATAAAAATAAATATATAAATTATTGTTTTTATAAATATTTTGAAGAATAAATTAGTTGTAAATAAAACAATAGGAAATATTTTGAGAATATTTCTTTTAGTGTAGTGTTTAGAGTTGATGAGTTAGAAATGAGTTTTGTTTTTGATGTAGAAATTATATTATATTGAAGTTAGCGTGACACCAAAATAACGTAATGAGTTGAAAATTATCTAAATGAAATGAGAGTGAAATTGAATTTTAAAACAAAATTTATTAATCCAAACTAAGGATGTAATTGAGCCGAGTCGAGCCGAACTCTTGATATTTGGGTTTGGCTCGTTCATAATCAAAACGAGCTCGAGCTTTATTTAACTAATATATTCATGATTCGCGAGTTTATTTGAACTTTTATCGAGCCTATACAAACTTAATAAATATAAATTAGAAACATAAATATCCTAAATTAATTATTAATTAAAAATTAAAGTTTAGAGAAAAATACATTATTCTCATTAAAGTTTATAATTTTATTCTAATAAATAGATTTTTATATATTTGTGATAAGTAAAAGTGTAAACTTTATAATTCAAATATCAAAACTATTATTTTTTTTTTCTAAACGCCGACTCACAAGCATGTTAATGAACTTGTTCACATGCTAACGAACCGAATATCATAAAACTTGAACTTATTTCGTTTATCTTAACGAGTCTAATTAAACAAACTTCTATCAAATCGATATTCGAATAACTCACAGACGACTTATCAACTTGGTTCGTTTACATACCTAATCCAAAAGTCCTTAATTTAAAATACCTCAATGTAGATACACTCTAAATAAAAAACGAGTAACTTTCGGCAACCTAGTACAATTGTTTAAATTCACATGGTACAAAATTGATTTATGACATTTTACTGATTTTGAACTGTAGCTACAAATTACAATTCTCCATAATCCCATCTCCGTCCTAAGTAGACCTGGCCAAGGGCCGGGTTGGACCCGGACCCAACCCGGAACCAGCCCATGGTCAACGGGTCGATTAACTGGGTGAACGAGTCAGACCCAGTTCCGGTTTTCCACTTTGAAAACCACCAACCCGGCGTCCAACCCGGACCGGAACCGGCCATGGGTAGGCGGGCGGGCGGGCCCGTTAAGGGTTGATATTTTACCAACCCGGGCCCGGACAACTTGGCTCCAACCCGCCGGGAACAGGCCATGGGCGGGCGGGCCGGTTAAGGGTTGGTATTTTACTAACCCGGACCCGGCCTGTGGCCAGGTCTAGTCCCAAGTCTCCTGTAACAGTCAAAATAAAGAGATTTTATGACAGGAAAGCAGGATCAACATCGATACAGGCATCAAAACATAGCTTTACATACAGTTACAAGAATCACCTATCCTGCGGGTATACTTATGTGCTACTTCAAGATTCATGAGTCAACAAGTCCCTAAAGAAGGAATCCGAAACTGCTTCTCTCGCGGAACCGTAACCATTCAGGCGTTTCTTCAGAGAACGCAATTCTCTTTCATCTTTAGAGGTTCGTTCCTGGTGTATTAAAATCCATACCAGAAGAATTGAGACTAATATTCCAACAAAAGGTTGTAACTTCGCAATTACTGATGATATGAAGAGTTCTATCATGTCGACAAATTAAGTTTTCTGAACAAAGACTTACATAGGATTTCTTCAGTAGCAAAATGTCAATCATGTATTGAAGCCACAACACATTTGTCTTGGGAAAACTGTCATAATGGTTAACATGGTCATTGTTTGTACCAGAATCATCGAAAGAAATATTGTACGTGTGGAACAAATTGATTATAGCATCTTATCCAATTTATAATTATCGAAAAAGGTATTTTGGTTCAAGATGTCCACACCATTTGTTTTATGATATATAGTGCCAAAGCATCATGCTTTCAGTGTTGGATGCGGTGTGAATGACTATGAATGAAGCGATGTAGTTAGCTATAATAGAAACTGAACTTGTGTACCTCCCCTCCCAGCAATCATCAGTTATATCCCGCATCTTCCTATATGTATCTGCCTGTATGAATTATTGTGGACAACTAGATAAGAAAATTTTAGTACAGAAGCCGAATAGGTAAGCAACTTAACTTTTTTGTACCTGCTTGTCTCCCTTTGGACCCTCAAAAATTTCTGGATCTGAAGATAAATCCAGAAAGAGTATATCTTCACCTGTTGGACATACTCAAATTGTGCCAATTAATAACATCCAGAACTTAGCTTCAATGCGGAAAAATTAATAAGATTGATGTAAACCTGTATTAATCCGTGAAAGTGTAAAGTCAATTATGGATACAAGCAGTCCAAAAGTTTTTATTTGTATTTTTCTTTCCTCGAGAATGCATTGCAGAGTAGCAAAATCTTTCCGACATAACAGAATGTTTCCCCTGTTTAAAATACAAAACCAAGTCAGCATTTTTTGGGAAAAGGCAAGATGTTGTAACAGATCATAGTATGTCAATGAAACCAGTGCAAATCTCTGTGTTCAAATTCATATGCAGCCTCAGCTACAGCCAAACCCAATGTGACCTGCAACATTTGATTCTATAGTGTAATGCACCACGTACAAAAATGCAATCATATAGAATTATAAATAATATTAACCATTTTACCTGAACTAACAAACTTCGTGCCTCATTAAAGTTGAGAAGCACGAAGCTCTCGAGATCTTGACCACCATGTTCTTGAACAAAAACAACATAGCACTGGGGTACAAATGCTTAGTTGATTTAATGAACTAAATCTGATGAACAGACAAGAAACAAGAAAAGTACAATATCCACCTTAAATTTACTCCGGAATAAAGCAAGACAACAGGAAGCAAACCTGGTTTTCAGGAAATTCCTTAGGATGGTCATTTTCCGAGCCGTGCTTCCCATCCCAGTTTTCCCATGCACTTACCAAAGCAGAATCATAAAGGCCTTGACACACCCTCAAACTGCAAGAACGTGACAACAATAGGATGTCAACTAACGGTCAATAAAAACTGAGCTTGTCTTGAACTGAATGCAGGTATTTTCTTTCAAGGAAATATTAGAACCTCCTGTCCGAGGGTATCCTACCATTGCTACAGTTTAAGATTATGTAAAGATGCAAAACAGAGCAGAACTTTGCAACATCTAATCTAATCTAACGGTCAAGGATAAAATATAGCTACAAAATAAATAAATCCTCTCACAAAAGCAGTAAAAGACTGAATATTAGATTATAGCCGAGAACAATTGATCCTCCATCGGTTCCTTAAGCAGTAAAGGTGTAAGGACTGTGTAACACCCAGAAAATTTATACGTAAATCCGCATGCATAATTAGGAGAAATTAATTTTAAAATAGGGGTTAAATGAATTTATGTGATATTATGTGATTTATATGCATGATTTAATTTATTTTAGCATTTAACCCGCTATTTTAGAATTTCTTGATTTTTTGTGAAATAAATTGTTTTGATCGCGTAGACGGGTCCGTGGACGGACGAGATACCAAAATTCTTAGCCAAAAATATTTTATGAGTTTTATGAGCCTTAAAATAATATTTTAAGTTATTTTGTCAAGAAAATTTCTGTATTTATTTATATATTTATTTAAGGGTTGATTTATAGCCAAAATAAGTCATTTTAATGACCTTTATTAAATTTTAAAAATTCCTTATTTTATTATTTCGAGATTTAGATATTTTATTATGTTATCTAATATTTTTAAGAGTTTAGAAATCTTTTAAGTTGGTAATTATCTCCTAGATAGTTAATAAAATCTTATGCCTACCCAAAACCCACGCCCAAAATCCCCTAAATCACGTTGCATTCCATCTTTTCCTCACCCTAAACGCCGAAGTCAGTCTCCACCCTTCCCCTTCATCGACGCACAGCAGCCAAGCCTCCATAGCCACCGTTCGAAGCTTCAAGTTTAGTTGTTCGTCGTCCCGGAGTCGTATACGCGTTATTGTTCGAAATAAAATCAAAGGCATGTTTAATTCCTTTCTTTCACACCATATGAGCTATTTAGATCATTCACGACAGATTTTTATTGAGTTTTGTGGTTTCTCTTTAATATGATTACGTTTTGGTTTGAACTTGATTTTTTTACTCTCGGTCTTTGCATTACTTCATGTTCATCCCCACGTTTTTTTTTCATGGATCAAGCATGGTCTGCTGGTCAGGTTTGAGGGGCGTCCTAGAGTCCCTAGGGTCGGCTATAGGGGCTGGTTCGAACCAAGTAAAGCTAGGAGTGATGGCTGGTCGTGGGTGTTGCTCCTTGGATTCGCAGGTTTTGGTGTTGGGACAAAGATGATCGGTTATGGCTTGCATGGGCGGTCCAAGGCTGCTGGCTCATGGTTAAGAAGTGTGATAGGGTTCCTAGGGTCGAACCAAGGCAGCTCTAGGTCCTAGTAGAGAGCAGACCGATCGGGTTCTTCTTTGCTGTACAGTTGGTCGGCAGGTTACGGGTTTCCCGAAGCGTCTCTCCCTAGGGCTGTGTAGGGATCGATGTGGGTCAAGGCATGGTTCGTTGTAACCGCCCAGACGTGGGCTACGTCTGGGCGGTGGAGCTCCGGCCGGTGGGTGGCCGGAGCTGGCCAGCAGCAGGCCACAAAACCTGCTGCTCACGGCTGAGGAAAAGTTGGAAAAGGGGGGGTGTCGAGTTGTGTGTCCTGGGTAGGTGCCGGGTCGGGTATGGGGTCTGGGTTGGGTCTGGGTGTAGTGGGTCGGGTCAGTTGGGTCCGGGTCCGGGTTAGGTGGGCCGGGCTCGAGTATTTTAATTTTTAATTAATTAAGAGTTTAGTTGGTTTTTGGGTTTAAATAATAAGTTAGAAAATTATTTGGGCCTCCAAATAATTTTATTTGAGCCTTAAATAATTTATTTAAGTTAGCCCAATGATTTTTATGGGCTTGGGAGCCCATGGGAATTTTTGGGCCAGTCAGTGGATTTTTGGGGTCAGTCTAGAGTTTTATTTGATTTAATTAAGTTAAAGGGCTTAAATAATTTATTTAGGCCCAGTTAAGTTAATTAAGTTATTTGGGCTAACATATAATTATTGGGCTTTTATTTAAGTTTAATGGGTTTAAAGTGAGTGACCAACAGTCTGGACCAAGCCATGAAAAATAACTAAGTCCGAAATATATATTTAATTATTTTTATGCATGAAGTTTATATTTTTAGTATAAGTATATTTATTATAAAAATTAATTAAATATATATTACGGACAAATTTTCAGTGCATGCATTCATGAAATTTTATATGATTATGATTATGTATGTGTTGAGCAATAAAATATTTTTATGATGGAAATTGAAGTAGTGTGACAGCACAGAGGTGGTTATCCACTATTTATGTTAAGAGGTAGTTTACTACCAGCACAGAGGTGATTTATCACCGCCACGTACGTTGGTTCAGGAGATTGATCAGTCGGCACAGATTTAGTCACACTTACTGATAGGACCATATTATGTTTCAAAATGTCGTGCTCAACTATATTAAGTATGCTTATGATGTCAAGTTATGTTTACGTTCAAGAATAAGATCAGTGATGTTTATGGCAAGATGATGAAATATTTTATGCATGCATGCATGTACATGTATATGTATTAGTATAATTATGTGATGCATTATTTTTAACCTTGCTATAAAGGGTTAGACATGTTGAGCCCCTAGGCTCACTACGCTTATACGGTGCAGGGGAGACAGATGACTTTTATGTAGCTCCTACCCGTGGTGAGGACGTATGAGCTTTATTTCATGCATGATAATATTTATCTTTTATTTTGAATTACATATATGTATGGGCATATATGTATAGTATTATTTTTAGTATTTTATATAAAAAAAAAATTTCCGCATTTATTAGTAGTAGACGTTTCATTTGGTATCAAAGCACGGTCCTTGGAGGGTGTCCTACTGCCACGTGAAGCTCAGAAATCTCACTATCGGTCTGTAAGTTTTAAATGTTTTATTATGATTTATCAAGAGAATATGTTATGACTTAAGACTTTATGTTAGCAAAGTTTTAGAACCCTTAAGTTATGCATTGCGATTTACGTAAAGAAACATGTGGTGGTGCAGAATACCTCCGAGACAGATGAACAGACGCGGGGAACCCCACCTCCGCAGAACCCGCTTACAGCATTGGAGCAGGCCAATGCAAATATGATGGCGGGGATCACTGCTTTGTTAGAGCAGCAAGCTGCACGACCTAGGCTTACCCATGATGAGGATGTGGCTGAGCGGTTCCAGAAGAAGGGACCAAAGGAGTTTACAGGCACCACTGATCCGCTCATTGCCGAGGGATGGATCCGATCACTGGAGTCTATATTCGACTACATGGGGATCACAGATGCTGATAGGGTCAAGTGTGCGGTGTATATGATGAGAGGTGATGCAGCCTCTTGGTGGAAAGGCGTTGTTCAAGGCGTGAATCTACCTTTGTTGACTTGGATAGAGTTCAGACGTATGTTCTATGTCAAGTATTTCACTGAGGATGTGCGCAGCCGCATGATCCGGGAGTTCATGATACTCCGTCAGGGGGACAAGTCTGTGGTGGATTACATCACCCAGTTCGAGAGAGGGTGTCGCTTCGTGCCTCTTATTGCTGACAGTGCACCGGATAAGTTGAGACAGTTTGTGGATGGATTGCGGGCTGACATCAAGCATGACGTTCGCATGTTGGATGTCTCTACTTATGAGGCGGCAGTTAGCAGAGCATTGCGTTCTGAGGAAGGGAGACGAGAGATGCAGAGGGAACAGCAGGGCAAGAGGCAGTTCCAGCCAGGAGCTTATCGACCATCTTCGCAGCCGAATCAGCAGGGACAGCAGCCGAGGCCTCAGGGGCGCCAGCCACAGCAGCAGCAGAAGGGCGAGGCCCCTAAGACAGGAGTAGTTCCCTTGTGCCCGCAGTGTCAGAGGCCTCACTCAGGTCAGTGTTTGATCGGTTCCAATGTTTGCTACCACTGCAAGGAGCCAGGGCATGTGGCATACAGCTGCCCAAGGAAGAAGAACACCATTGGGCGGGTGTTTGTCATGCAAGCTAAGGAGGCAGACCCAGATACCTCCTTAATCACCGGTATATCCTAACTTATTCTTTTAAGAAATTTTTGGGAATTTACTTCGTGATTTTAATTTGCATGGGTTGCCGGATTGCATGATTAGAGTAAGATGTACTTATTACTTGTGTTTAATTAAGAGATATATTTTATAACTTTTATTGGGAGAGAGTAAGTTTAGTATGCGATTGTTGGAATTTTCTGCGTGCAGGGAGAATTCTAGTAGGAGAAAACTCCACGTATGCGTTGCTAGATTCGGGAGCTACGCATTCGTTTATCTCCCTGGAGTTTATCAGACGGATAGGCATTAAGCCCGAGGTTGTTGTTACCGGGTACGATGTAACCATGCCGTCTGGACAGGTTCTTTCTACCACTAGTATCTGCAGAGGCTTGGAGATGGATTTACAGGGGCGCACTATCATGGCAGATTTAGTGGTCTTACCGTTGACTGGATTCGATCTGATTTTGGGTATGGATTGGTTGTCAGTCAACGGAGCAGTGATTGATTTCCGGCAGAGGACAGTGGCAGTGAAACCGGTGGAAGGCGACCAGTTTGTTTTCTTTGCATCTCCGAGCACTGAAATATCGCCTGTGATTTCTTATACACGTGCGAGGAAGTTATTGAGACTTGGTTGCCATGGGTTTCTTGCCAGTGTAGTCACATCAGCAGTGCCACCTACCAGTTCCCTAGCAGAAATAGAGGTGGTACGTGACTTTTCAGATGTTTTTCCCGATGACGTTGCAGGAATTCCACCAGCAAGGGAAGTGGAGTTCAGCATTGAGTTGATGCCCGACACTGTGCCTATTTCTAAGGCACCGTATCCACTCGCTCCGACAGAGATGAAAGAGTTGAAGGAGCAGATTCAGGAATTGTTGGAGAAGGGCTTTATTCGCCCTAGCTTTTCTCCTTGGGGAGCTCCAGTGTTGTTTGTGAAAAAGAAAGATGGTAGCATGAGACTTTGTATCGATTACCGAGAGCTCAATAGAGTCACAGTGAAGAACAAGTATCCACTGCCGAGGATTGAGAATTTGTTTGATCAATTGCAGGGAGCTTCGGTTTTCTCTAAGATCGATCTGCGATCTGGCTATCATCAGTTGAGGATCAGAGATGCGGATGTGTCCAAGACTGCTTTAGAGACACGCTATGGGCATTACGAGTTCTTAGTAATGCCGTTTGGGTTGACCAATGCTCCAGCGGTCTTCATGGATCTCATGAACCGCGTTTTTCAGCCATACTTAGATCAGTTTATCATAGTACTCGAGGAGCATGGAAGAGCACAGACAGCACTTGCAGACAACATTGCAGACTTTGAGGGAGCATCGATTGTATGCGAAATTCAGTAAGTGCGAGTTTTGGCTAGAGCAGGTGGCATTTCTTGGCCATATAGTTTCGAGAGATGGGATAGCAGTGGATCAGACAAAGGTGCAAGCAGTGCAGGATTGGGGAATTCCGAAGAATGCTTCAGAGATTCGCAGTTTCTTGGGTTTAGCAGGCTACTACCGGAAGTTCATCAAGGGTTTTTTTTCTATTGCAGTACCCTTGACTTCCTTGACCAAGAAAAATGCGAAGTTTATATGGAGTTCAGACTGTCAGAGGAGCTTCGATCCGCTTAAGGAAGCACTCACATCTGCGCCAGTGTTGGCGATGCCTGTTCCACATGAGGAGTTAGTGGTTTACACGGATGCGTCTAAGCTAGGGTTGGGCGCCGTATTGATGCAGAGTGACCGAGTCATTGCCTATGCGTCGAGACAGTTGAAGATTCATGAGCAGAACTATTCGACGCATGACTTGGAGCTAACAACAGTGGTTTTTGCTTTGAAAATCTGGAGGCACTATCTGTATGGTGAGAAGTGCAAGATTTTCACCGATCATAAGAGTCTTAAGTACTTCTTCACCCAGAAGGAGTTGAACATGAGGCAGCGCAGATGGCTAGAGTTGGTGAAGGATTACGACTGCGACATTAGCTACCATCCGGGCAAGGCTAATGTGGTGGCCGATGCATTGAGTCGAAAGACTTCAGTGGTATCCTGTTTGACAGTACAGTTGCCACTTCAGGAGGAGATACAGAGATTCGGTTTGGAATACTATTCGGGCGGTCACGCACCGAGTTTGGCAGTGTTAGTAGTACAGCCGAATCTTCGAGATCGTATTAGAGAGGGACAGCCTGCGGATGAGGAGTTACAGCGGTTGAAGCAGAGAGATGAAGCCAAGGGTAGTCTCATTTATACTGTCATTGATGGCACCGTTCAGCACCGAGGTCGTATGTGGGTACCGAACATTGATCGGTTGAGGACCGAGATCTTGGCAGAGGCTCACACATCTCCGTATTCCATTCACCCCGGAAGTACAAAGATGTATAGAGATTTGCAGTCATTGTATTGGTGGCCCGACATGAAGAGAGATATTGGTCGATTTGTATCTGAGTGCTTGACTTGTCAGCAGGTCAAGGCAGAGCATCAGCGTCCGGCAGGGTTGCTTAAGCCTCTACCCATTCCGGAGTGGAAGTGGGAGAACATCACTATGGATTTTGTAGTGGGTCTTCCGAGGAGTGTCAGAGGCTCTACAGCTATTTGGGTGATTGTGGATAGACTCACTAAGTCAGCTCATTTTCTGCCGGTGAGGACTACTTATTCTTTGAACCAGTATGCAGAGCTTTATATCAAGGAGATTGTTAGACTGCATGGCATACCGGTGTCTATTGTATCTGATAGAGATCCGATATTCACATCTGCGTTTTGGAAGAGTCTGCATACAGCATTGGGGACTAGATTACTGTTCAGTACAGCTTTCCACCCCCAGACAGACGGGCAGTCTGAGAGAGTGATTCAGGTTCTCTACTGAGAGCTTGTGTCATTGACTTTCAGGGCTCTTGGGAGACTAGACTGCCGTTGGTGGAGTTTACTTATAACAACAGTTTTCAGGCGTCTATAGGTATGGCTCCTTATGCAGCACTTTACGGGAGGAGATGCAGATCTCCCGTGCATTGGGATGAGGTTGGCGAGAGGATTTTACTTGGTCCCGAGATTGTACAGCTGACTGCAGACATTGTGACACAGATTCGGGATCGTATGGGACAGCTCAGAGTCGTCAGAAGAGTTATGCTGATACTCGACGACGAGATCTTGAGTTTGCAGTGGGTGATCATGTGTTTCTGAAAGTATCACCTATGAAAGGGGTGATGAGATTTGGACGCAGAGGCAAGTTGAATCCGAGATATATTGGGCCATTTGAGATCTTGGAGAGTGTTGGCACTTTGGCATACCGATTAGCACTACCGCCAGGGCTTGCAGCAGTGCACAACGTCTTCCATGTATCCATGCTTCGGAGATACGTGTCTAATCCGTCGCATGTGTTGGATTACGAGCCATTGCAGTTAGCACCAGATCTAGCGTTTGAGGAGAGACGAGATTGAGAACGCGGGTCATACCGATGGTCAAAGTCCAGTGGCTGAATCACTCTGAAGAGGAAGCCACTTGGGAGACCGAGACAGACATGAGGACTCGCTACCCGGAGCTATTCGGGTAAGTACTTTAATTTCGAGGACGAAATTCAATTTAAAAGGGGAAGAATTGTAACACTCAGAAAATTTATACTTAAATCCGCATACATAATTAGGAGAAATTAATTTTAAAATAGGGGTTAAATGAATTTATGTGATATTATGTGATTTATATGCATGATTTAATTTATTTTAACATTTAACCCGCTATTTTAGAATTTCTTGATTTTTTGTGAAATAAATTGTTTTGATCGCGTAGACGGGTCCGTGGACGGACGAGATACCAAAATTCTTAGCCAAAAATATTTTATGAGTTTTATGAGCCTTAAAATAATATTTTAAGTTATTTTGTCTAGAAAATTTTTGTATCTATTTATATCTTTATTTAAGGGTTGATTTTTAGCTAAAATAAGTCATTTTAACGACCTTTATTAAATTTTAAAAATTCCTTATTTTATTATTTCGAGATTTAGATATTTTATTATGTTATCTAATATTTTTAAGAGTTTAGAAATCTTTTAAGTTGGTAATTATCTCCTAGATAGTTAATAAAATCTTATGCCTACCCAAAACCCACGCCCAAAATCCCCTAAATCACGTTGCATTCCATCTTTTCCTCACCCTAAGCGCCGAATCAGTCTCCACCCTTCCCCTTCATCGACGCACAGCAGCCAAGCCTCCATAGCCACCGTTCGAAGCTTCAAGTTTAGTTGTTCGTCGTCCCGGAGTCGTATACGCGTTATTGTTCGAAATAAAATCAAAGGCATGTTTAATTCCTTTCTTTCACACCATATGAGCTATTTAGATCATTCACGACAGATTTTTATTGAGTTTTGTGGTTTCTCTTTAATATGATTACGTTTTGGTTTGAACTTGATTTTTTTACTCTCGGTCTTTGCATTACTTCATGCTCATCCCCACGTTTTTTTTTCATGGATTAAGCATGGTCTGCTGGTCAGGTTTGAGGGGCGTCCTAGAGTCCCTAGGGTCGGCTATAGGGGCTGGTTCGAACCAAGTAAAGCTAGGAGTGATGGCTGGTCGTGGGTGTTGCTCCTTGGATGCGCAGGTTTTGGTGTTGGGACAAAGATGATCGGTTATGGCTTGCATGGGCGGTCCAAGGCTGCTGGCTCATGGTTAAAAAGTGTGATAGGGTTCCTAGTGTCGAACCAAGGCAGCTCTAGGTCCTAGTAGAGAGCAGACCGATCGGGTTCTTCTTTGCTGTACAGTTGGTCGGCAGGTTACGGGTTTCCCAAAGCGTGTCTCCCTAGGGCTGTATAGGGATCGATGTGGGTCAAGGCATGGTTCGTTGGAACCGCCTAGACGTGGGCTACGTCTGGACGGTGGAGCTCCGGCCGGTGGGTGGCCGGAGCTGGCCAGCAGCAGGCCACAAAGCCTGCTGCTCACGGCTGAGGAAAAGTTGGAAAAGGGGGGGTGTCGGGTTGTGTGTCCTGGGTAGGTGCCGGGTCGGGTATGGGGTCTGGGTTGGGTCTGGGTGTAGTGGGTCGGGTCAGTTGGGTCCGGGTACGGGTTAGGTGGGCCGGGCGCGGGTATTTTAATTTTTAATTAATTAAGAGTTTAGTTGGTTTTTGGGTTTAAATAATAAGTTAGAAAATTATTTGGGCCTCCAAATAATTTTATTTGAGCCTTAAATAATTTATTTAAGTTAGCCCAATGATTTTTATGGGCTTGGGAGCCCATGGAAATTTTTGGGTCAGTCAGTGGATTTTTGGGGCCAGTCTAAAGTTTTATTGGATTTAATTAAGTTAAAGGGCTTAAATAATTTATTTAGGCCCAGTTAAGTTAATTAAGTTATTTGGGCTAAGATATGATTATTGGGCTTTTATTTAAGTTTAATGGGCTTAAAGTGAGTGACCAGCAGTCTGGACCAACCCATGAAAAATAACTAAGTCCGAAATATATATTTAATTATTTTTATGCATGAAGTTTATATTTTTAGTATAAGTATATTTATTATAAAAATTAATTAAATATATATTACGGACAAATTTTCAGTGCATGCATTCATGAAATTTTATATGATTATGATTATGTATGTGTTGAGCAATAAAATATTTTTATGATGGAAATTGAAGTAGTGTGACAGTACAGAGGTGATTATCCACTATTTATGTTAAGAGGTAGTTTACTACCAGCACAGAGGTGATTTATCACCGCCACGTACGTTGGTTCAGGAGACTGATCAGTCGGCACAGATTTAGTCACACTTACTGATAGGACCATATTATATTTCAAAATGTCGTGCTCAACTATATTAAGTATGCTTATGATGTCAAGTTATGTTTACGTTCAAGAATAAGATCAGTGATGTGTATGGCAAGATGATGAAATATTTTATGCATGCATGCATGTACATGTATATGTATTAGTATAATTATGTGATGCATTATTTTTAACCTTGCTATAAAGGGTTATACATGTTGAGCCCCTAGGCTCACTACGCTTATATGGTGCAGGGAAGATAGATGACTTTTATGTAGCTCCTACCCGTGGTGAGGACGTATGAGCTCACGGAACAGTGGCCCCGTGACCGTTGCATGATTTAGGATTATTTCAGATACATTTTATCATGTTGTTGAATTTTAAGCAAATTATATTTTTACTTTAGTATTTCAGCACTTGGTGTTTTTGGAACAATGCAAAACTTATTATTTTTATTTCATGCATGATAATATTTATCTTTCATTTTGAATTACATATATGTATGGGCATATATGTATAGTATTATTTTTAGTATTTTATATAAAAAAAAAAAATTCCGCATTTATTAGTAGTAGACGTTTCAGACTGCATATGAGATTATCGTTTAGAACAACTGACATCGTCCATTTCCGTGAACAAATATTTTCACACTCATTAGTTGCATTCAATAAGCAATTAACGAATGCACGTCCCAAGTCTATTTTACTCTAGGGCACCCTTTGTGGATCATCTTACAAGGAGCACATATTTGAATTATCTTATCTTTTTTTTCTTTTTCCTGGGAACGAGATTTGTATTATGCTATTATCTAATGTCCCCTGATTAAGTTTAATCTTTCATAATATATGAGTACTAACGCACAGAACAAACAAACCAGTAAGCTACTCTATATAACTCCAGAGTTCAAATTTTGATCAATGTAAACGTTAACTTGGGATGAAATTTCACCTGGAAAAGAAAGAAAAACGTCAGCTTAAGAGAAAGCTAAGCAAAATAGGTTATCAACCACAAAATACCAGAGGAAATCTAATCAAGCCATTCCTGGAAGGTCGTTAACTTTTACAAGTGGTAAATCAAATAACAACAGCTACAACCAAACAGATGAATGGTATAAAATATAGCATATCATACTAAAGTAGGTGTTAATTGTTATCATAGAAACTAATAAGTTTTTCTCTATCTATATTTCTTACCACCAAAGCAATAAAAAAGAATTAGCTTCAGGTGTTAGCTCTTACACTGACAATGCTTACTATTTTCATAAGTCTTAAAAAGAGAAACAGATGGCTTACTCCATTGTTTTTATGAAGGTTGTGCAGGCATTGGATATATGGCCTTCATATCCTCTTAGGCGGTTGAGAGTGCAGGATAGGACAACCTCCTCAAGTAATTCTTCCGATCTCTGGAGCAAATAAAGGCATCAGGCATGAGGATTAGAAGGCAAAAAAATTCCTTTCTTCATAAACCAAGATAAAGACCAAGTTTTACACACTGGGATAATAGCATTGACACTGTCGGCTATCAATTATTAACATTCTCTATCTAGGTTATGATTTTGCCATTCCTTTCCATGAGGCATACAAATATGTAGGAATCAAAAGCAATGGTGACACTAACATCCTATCACAAAGACTAAGTGTTAACAACAGTGGCGCCAAGATCCCTTGGTCTAGCGGCAAGGACGAGACCTCAAGATCCAAATGTTTTTTGAGTTAAGATCCTACTTGTGTGGTTAGGTAGATAAGAATTCCCCACCCCCATTCTGTCGAACAACATAAACAACAGAGGCCAGTAAAGTAGTGGTCAATAACATAAACTGCAAGCGTAAAATCAGCTTTGGCTGGTAGCAACAACATTATCAAAACGAGAAGAACAATTTAACTCTTTACAGCACGTAAAGGTTAGCCAAATGATCTGGTCATCTGCTTTTATCAAAATACTGCAAAAAAGAAATTTATTCTCCTTACGGGTTACTTAAAGAAATAAAAATCTATACCTTTTGCACTTCTCCATTCACTCGCAAATTGCCATCAAATGGCACAATTTTGCACACATTATCGCCAACCTTGAATGCTTCTCCATATGTTCCTTCCCCAACCTTGGTTATATTTTCTCGGTCACTGTCTTCAAACATTGTAATTCCATAATCAATCCAAAACGAGGAAACAAGAAGTACATCAAACAACTCTTAATGAAACATGAACCACAATTTCTCCCTTTCTTTTTTGAAATTTCCATGAATATTTTGCAAAGGTGGCAATTTTACTAAAAACAACAGCATTCTTAGACATTCCACAAGCATGCTAGTTTTAAGGATTTATGGGTAAATTAAATATTTCTTTAGTTTGGTGCCTTAAATTACAAGTTTGGATTTATAATTCCTAGTTTATGTGAGTTTTGGGCCATTAATTATGTTTGAAGTTAAATGAGAACTATATATATACACTTAAAGAACGTGAAGCAAGACATCGTAGTATAATATATAGATATAGTCACAATTGAGAAACGACCAAAATGAGAGAGTAGGAAAGGTCAGAGGAGCAACAAACCAGTAACTCAACAGCATGTCAGCTAGTGTTGATGGACTTGATTGGTTACATGCAGTCAGAAGAGCTGAAAAAGAACTCGGAAGGCGATCATCCACTGATGACGGCCTTGAGGTCAGGGAAAGTTTACTAACAGCAATTCCAATATCTTCACAAGATTCCTCGATAAGAATTCCAGAGGCATGCTTATCACAGCTTGAACAAAGCTTTTCTTGCATTGAATTTAAGCTTAAATAGGTTGAATATAAACTTAAAGGGACTTCCACTGAGCCTTGTCCTAAGCACTTCGGAATTGAAGATGAATGATTATCATGGCATGTAGGATCTTGGGATGGTGCAGGAGTTTCCAGTACATTCGATAACGAACCATGAAATACATAAGCACTGTTTAATTTCTTAGAAACCAGCCATTTCCTCAATACTGAAGACAAATAAGGTATGACAGTGTCATTTTTGTCACCCGTGATCCATGTACTAGATTTATTGGGAGACGGGCTTTCTTCTAATAATTCAAAGGCATCAACCTCTTCAAAATACGCCCGTTCTTTATCAAAGTTTAGAGGTTGTTTGGATTTCCCCTATGGACCAAAATATGAATGGAAAGAAGGATCATTCGCTACATGTTTCTAACCTGATCGTATTTAAATATACTACTGAATAACAAACATTAGAAATGAAAAACACCAAAAGTTTTGAGCTGATACTCATAGAAAATGGACGGAAAGAAAAGTATTTGAAAGTGGAATCAGAAATCAAGAAAAAGATATGAGATTGGAGTACCTTAGGAACAGGCGGTTTAGCATTTCTTCTAGCTTTACGTTTATCTGGTTGATATTCCACATACGCAAAAGCGGCAATACTTTTTCGTCCTCTACAATCCAGAAAATTAAATGCAGTAATCATTAGTATTGCCTCATCCAGAAAATTATACAAAATATTCAGCCAGTTATTTTTATCTCAAAAATTCAAAACATTCCAATAATATCTCGTAGGAGAAGCAGGGCATAAACCTAGTGGAAAGAGAGCGATTCCAACTGACTAGCTTTACTTGCCCTAGAATCGGCAGATTCTCATTCCCGTTGCTGCTCGAACTCCATCGCCTGCTGCTGCTTCATCAGCAAATAAATTAATCAAAAATAATTTTTTTTTAAAAAAAGTTGAACCAATATCTGGCTTTTCTCCTCGAAAACACAACCTTGCTGCGTCTTTACTGGGGATAATACTACCCTTTTGCCTTCGATAAATTATCGAAGTTTCTGCCTCTGGAAGTTCAACTGATGGATTGTTTTCCTCTTCTGCTGCAACAATTTCTGACCAGAGATCAATCACAGATTGTGAAGCCATTTTTTCGGGGCACAAATTTCGAGGCCTACGCTCTCTCTGATTTCACCGTTTCCAGCAGAAAAATTCGAAAGGGTGCGTTTTCCTCTTCTGTAGCTTCCTCTCCGGTTTCAGGTTTGATATTGCGTTTTCCAAAAATCGCATTTGATCCAATTCTATCTAATCTCGCTCGTGGTTGGGAATTATAATTTTAACCCAGTAAGTTACCTATTTCCGAATTTTAGTCTTATTATACCTTGTCATAATTTTTAAAGGTTCGTTTGGACGTGTACTTGCAAAATGTTTTTAATGTTTTACAAGTATAAAATTTTTAAAATTTGTTTTTGGATAAAAAATTTTAAAATCATCTTAAAAAATATTTTTAAATAAGTGTTTTTGGAGAACACTTTTTTAAAAACATTTGAAAGATGTTTTTTGTTGTTCTTGAAAGAAACGCGCGGATCTATCTTACAGGCAACAATCGGGTCATCGTGAAAACGGGTCATTTTTTCTTTTAGAAGAGTTTTCTCTGCAGCAGTCGTTTTCACCAAATCACTGGTAACCCTAATTTTTTTATGCAGATGTCGTCTCCACAAGCCAATCATGTGATGTAGAGTAGTGATGAATCGTTGTTTTCATTTTTAGATCTAATCATTTTGTTTATTTTCTGATTTGAAATCCTTTTGTTTCATTTTTTGATTATTATATTTGATTTCGTTCGTGTGGCGCTCAATCAGGTGCATTCATGATCGATGGAATTTGCAAAGAACTCTTGTTTTTGTGGCTTGATATTATTTATCACAGGCATTTATAAAATCTCTTTTGGCCATTATATATACTAGCAACCGAGGCACATGCGTTGTATGTGTATAACGAAATATTTAAACATTAGGTGTATATATTTGTATATAAATTTTATTGTTAAAGTACTTAATTGAGTTGAATATATTTTACAATTTTTAATTTTTATTTGCAGTGCAATAATTAGTGTATTAAAGATCTAAGTTCTTGATCGAGTGTTGGAGTTTTTTTGGAGCAAGTGATGGTGTTTTCTGGAGCATGTGATGTGAAAATATAAAGACGACAAAAAAATGTATAGTGATTAATATCAATGCGGTCCTACATCCACTTGATCCAAATATATCCAGGGGTGGATTTACTGTAGGACCGCCCCCCGTAAATTTGAAAAAAAAACATTCAAATATCTGTCCTACATTCATTCGTGAAGGTACTCCTAATGGGTTGAAGATCATATAGCCAACTACTTTCAAAATTGTGCACATGTTCCGAGTTCGAATCTTACCCCCAATTTTTTGTTTTAAAAAAAATTTCTCGTAAATTTTGTTTTGTTTTGCAAACATAAAATATTGGGCCTTTACAAATAGCCCAACTTAAACCTCATATTAAATTTTATTTTAAAAAATCAAAACAAAGACAATGATTGGATCTTTGTATGGTAAGCAGTGGAAGAAGAAAATTGGGGGAGAACATATTGGTCGTCAAGATATCTTTATTTTTTTGGCTTCTCCTTTTCAGTTACTTTTGGCTTCTCTTTTTCAGTAATATATGAATATTGCCTTCAGATATTCTATTTATTTTTTTAATTATTATATTATTGTTATTGAAATTTATATCAAACATATAATAATTATTTTCCTGAGTTTGTATGTGTTGACGGGCCGGCCCCCCCAAGTATATAATCCTGGATCCGCCCTTGAGTAGATCACTTCATCATCATCGAGTAGAGTTGTACAAAGTAACTACATCACAATTCCAGACAACACAAAATTCATTTCAGTAGTGATAGTTATAATCCAAGCATTAGGTTTTGATAGCCACAACCATTTTTTTGCATCTGTCTGCTCTGAAATTTTGTATCGAGTATTAATTAAGTTGAAAAATAAATTTATTATCCAAAGATGGAGAAAAGCACCTTCAATATCTTGAAGTTTGATGAAAATGTGTTTTTGATAACATCTACCCAGCACCTAGAGTAGAAAATAAAATGCTAAAATTAAGTGAAAGGAATTTTGATATCTTAAGGTTTTTACCTGCATTCAACTTTAGTGAAAGAGAGAGATGTAAAAAACACGTTTGGAGGTAAAAGTATCATTTAAAAAATAAAATCTATTGAATAAACTATCAAATCCGACATAAATAACTCTAAAAAATAACTTCACACTGAGAAATATAGAATTTATAAACTAAACCATGTAAAGAAAATTAAAACATATGAGAAAATGTCATAAATTTAATGTCATGCTAATGTTAATAAGAAATTTTGGAAAAGAAGTTAAATATGGAGATAAAAGGTCAAATGCTGAGAAATACAATGCAAAATACAAAGAAAAAAAAGGCACATAATTGTATCCTTAAATATATATATATATATATATATATATATATATATATATATAATATTAAACACTTGTAATTGTTTGGAATTGTAAAAACCTTTTGACAATATAAGTAAATTTTGAATACCTAACATACAAAATTTCAATCATATAGTATGCGGTATTCCTATGGAACTTTTTATGAACTTATAATCCAACTATATTATTATCTAAGAAAACACCAAATAATCAGCCTCATTTTATGATTTATTTTATGAGAATGAACAAATAATAATACATTTGAACGTGTAACCTAAATTAAAGAACAAAACATAGCAAAGTCGAAGAGTTACTTACGTGAATTGGTTCGTAGGATCATGTATTTTGCTTTGGTTTGTGTTTTCCGTTTACGTAGAAGACTGTGGATCAATGAACAACATGAATACCTCGGAATTTATGATTTGTGAACAAAAATTGTAGTCTGTGGTTTAATTTTTTTTAAATAAGGAATACATATCATTGTTATTGAGTTTCTTACTTGAACGAAATGATGAAAACCAATTCTGGTTGACGATTTTGTCAGAAAAAAATTTGAGTAACACACAATATCTTTATTGTCCATTTTTATGTGGCAACGTCTTGGAAAACATTTGTAAATAAGTGCACACCTGTACAACAAATAAAATGGATGAGTTATTCTAATATTTGTGTAGAATGTAATTTTAACAAATCAAGTTTACATACATATTGATCCTCTATTAGGGAGCAATACGTCTTTGAAAACCACGTTTTTTGTGTAAACACCGGATCGACGCTCTAATTTTTCATCTTTGACCAAGATTTTTGTAGTATTTTGTGAGACTCCTCTTGAAAGTGCAACATAGAGTTGACCATGGAAAAACACGTGGTTACGCAAAAAATATGCCAATATTTGGGATCGTTTGACCTTGTGCTTTGTTTATTGTCAAAGCAAAACTAAGTCTAATCGGAAACTGGCTACGTGTCAACTTAAATGGTAATCCAGAAGTTTTTTCACTTTTCAAAGGCATTCGATGTATGAAGTATCTCGTACCCTTATAAGGACCTGTTATGAACTCAGCATCTATGAAATTTCTACCAAGATTGCGACAAATTAATCTTGTTCCATTGCATAGACCAAGTTCTGGTGCAACATTTCTAAAGAGCATGATTGGGCTTCCTACTTTCAATATGATTCTATGTGGTGGCAAACCACTGGGACTAAGAGAATTCAAGAATTCTTCTTGAAAAAGGTTGTGATCGTCGTCTGCTACTGTAATATCTGAAAAATCCATAAATCTATTCATGATTTATTACAATAATTTTAAATGATTTTAAGTTATTTCATTTGATTATTTATGATTTAAATATTATTTTTAATTAAATGATTTTATGTGTTGTGTAAATGATTTAAAAGTGAATAATTCATGTTTTAAAAATATACTTTTATTTATTGTGTTAAATGATTTTAATAGTTTGTGAACTTTAATTATGAAGTGTAAAGTTATGATTTAAATTAATTGATGTTAGGTATATGCCTAATATATTTTTATGTCTTGTTAAATAATTTAATTGTTTCATGATTGAATTAATCTTGGACTGAGAAAACGAAACTAGCCTACGCACGAGATCGTAGGAAATAATTGTAGTGACCCGTATCCGTAATTAGCGATTAATGAGTATATTAATCATATAATAATATTGAATTAAGTAAAACGTGATTAAGGAAATTTCAAATGGGTTAACGGAGTCCAGAAATGGATTCGAGGGTTTGGATGGTTCGGAGGCTCCGAACCGGGTTAGGAGGCTCCGAACAGGAACTGTATCGGAGGATCCGAACCAAAGATCGGAGGATCCGAACAGGTTCGGAGGATCCGAACTCGGATCGGAGGCTCCGAAGATAATGCGTCATGGGTGACATCATTGTGAAAGAGTGGGTGCCCGGTGAGCCAACTTGTGGCTAAGGGCTTTGATGACTCTTTGTATAAACAATCTTTTGTTTAATATAATTTACACTTTTATTAATGGAAATGACTTTATCTTTCTTCATATTGTTATATTGTGATATACTATTGTTGTTTTGATAAAGACCTTGGATATACTATAGTGTATGTAAGATGTGGTAAAAGATGGGGACGTCTATCATGAAACACATCTTATAGTCACTGTATATTCTAAATGGTTCCTAGTCGATTGAGTCATCCGTTAATAAGGATAAGGATCGCTCGAGATTGAGACTAGCATTTGCGATGCCGAGTACCACGTTTCATTGGTATGGAACATAGAGATGTTCAAAGCATGCAAATGGATATTCATACGATGAATGATCGAACTACCCTATCCGAATTTTCCAAGTAGTTATCACTTATCGAGTGGATAAAGTCCGCGGTTTTGGTTGTACACCATTAGTCCTTATTACTTGAAACATCATTGAGACTCTATATGCTAGTACTGTGCTTTGACTCGTTTATCGACTCTATTGGGGTCATCAGGTGTCGGGATTGGGTACAGTTACAACATATATAGGAGTCGATGCTTTGTTGTCAAGGATTCACCACATACTTGCGAGTGTGGATATCCTATGCGATCTGAGGAGATATTAGTGTGACGAATCTCTGGCCAGAGTACATGATGTGTTTTAAGAAATGGTTTCTTAGTAGCATATGCGATGTCACTATTTGATCTTCAAGATAGCATTGCATAGTTATCGAATCTCGAACGACTCTCGATTTACCAATGGTTGTTGATTCGATCGGGATATATGGATGAAGGGACCGTACTGTACGCTAACCAAAATCTATTGGTTCTTGTAGGCACTATCAGTGATACCTAGGGAATCATGGGGCGATATTGCTAGGCGCTCTTACCATGATTTGATGGGCAAGTCGGAAATTGTTGTTCCGAGTCACAAGGAGTTGTGAGCCCACAGCTAGCTGTATCCCTGAACCATTGAGGGTCACACAGAGTAATGGATTTTTAATCCCCGTTGAGATAGTTAAATTTAAAGAGTTAAATTTAATGAACAAAGAAGTGGGACTTCTTATTTAAGAGTAGAGGAGTAAGATTTCCTAAAATGACATAGGGATGGGAATTTTTGGAAATCACTGAATTCGGATTCAGAAAAATTTATCTTGACTTTAAAAGATGCAGAAATGGTTTCTGTACACATTGATGAAATTGGTTTATCAATCTGAGTCACGATGAATTTTATATTAATTTCTGAACATGCAGGCTTTGCTTGTCAGGCTTGAACTTATGACTAATGGGCCCTAAGCTGTTAGCAACCCACATTATAAATAAGTTATTGCAGTACAGAAATTACACAACAGAGGTCACAAAATATTTTCGAAAACCCTAGCTGTGTTTTCTCTAAGTGGCCGCCCCCCTCCCTCTCTGTCGGGAAAATCCAGCCTGTGAATTTTGAATTTGCAGTCTGGTTTAACGGATCAAATTCGTTAATTCTCTTCGTAGAAACTTCTGATAGATTTTCTAGTGCAATCTATCAGAGGGATTAAATCTCTGTTCGTGGACCTGATTGAAGAACAGTTCGTCCATCAGTTCCTGGGATATACAACAAGAGCAGAGTAATCTGTTGGTGTCCATAATCTCGATTCGAGATTGGAGGTAAAAATTTAATTGTGATTTAATTTTTACACACACAATTTAATCGTAAAGTTTTGATACTCATGATATGGAATTGTTCCATATAAAATTTTTAAACTTCCGGGGCAGCGCCGTGCGCTGCCCTAGGGGCAGCAACGGGCTGCCCGGGAAAAAAATTAATTTTTTTATTTTAAATTAAAATTTTAATATGTTAAAATTCTATTTTTGGTCCGATCGAAAATTATTTTTGATTGGTCCACGAGGCGTCGGATCGAATTGTTCGAGTCCGAAAATTTTAAAATTGATTTTTGGATAAATTTGAATTTTTGGAAAATTTATAGATTTTATCCGTTAAATCAGATTTTATGAAATTAATTATTTTTGGTACAATTGATGATAAGATATGATCTTATGGAAATATTGAGTAAAATATGATTTTATGTATAAAATTGGATTTTATATGTAAAATATGATTTTATTTGATAAAAAGATAAAATATGATTTTGTATGTAAAATAAGATTTTATATATGGAATATGATTTTATCCTTTTAATTTAAATTGCCATTGCATGTTATCCAATAAATTAATTTTGAATTAAATATTATTGGATAATGATGATCGATTGCCATGACCAATTTTGTAGGTGTATGTTAGAAATTTACATTTGTTTTTATTGTTGTTGGATTTATTAATGGGCCTGGTTTATGGCCCAATATGAATTGTCATATGTAATAAAAGTGGGCCTGGTTTATGGCCCGTTCCCACCCCTTAAAATGTATCCCCTACTTGTCATGGTTATTTATTGTAAATACATTAGACTTAGTGGGAGATGAAGATTTGAAGACGGAGGTGGGCCCAGCAAACAATAAAGACTGAAGAAATGTAAATTGGAAGCTCAATGTAATAGGATTGCATTGCATACCTGCATATTACCTAGGATTGGACTTAGACTCGTGATTGGAAACCACGGGTCGATTAGAAATGGAATCAATCATCCTATATAATATTGAAAGAGTGGGTGCCCGGTGAGCCAACTAGTGGCTAAGGGCTTTGATGACTCTTTGTATAAACAATCTTTTGTTTAATATAATTTACACTTTTATTAATGGCAATGACTTTATCTTTCCTCATATTGTTATATTGTGATATACTATTGTTGTTTTGATAAAGACCTTGAATATACTATAGTGTATGTAAGATGTGGTAGCACATGGGGATGGCTATCATGAAACACATCTTATAGTCACTGTATATTCTAAACAGTTCCTAGTCGATTGAGCCGTCCGATAATAAGGATAAGGATCGCTCGAGTTTGAGACTAGCATTTGCGATGCAGAGTGCCACGTTTCATTGGTAGGGAACATAGAGATGTTCAAAGCATGCAAATGGATATTCATACAATGAATGATCGAACTACCCTATCCGGACTTTCCAAGTGGTTATCACTTATCGAGTGGATAAAGTCCGCGATTTTGGTTGTACACCATTAGTCCTTACTACTTGAAACATCATTGAGACTCTATATGCTAGTACTGTGCTTTGACTCGTTTACCGACTCTATTGGGGTCATCAGGTGTCGAAATTGGGTACAGTTACAACACATATAGGAGTCGATGCTTTGTTGTCAAGGATTCACCACATACTTGTGAGTGTGGATATCCTATGCGATCTGAGGAGATATTAGTGTGACGAATCTTTGGCCAGAGTACATGATGTGTTTTAAGAAATGGTTTCTTAGTAGCACATGCGATATCACTATTTGATCTTCAAGATGTATTGCATAGTTATCGAATCTCGAACGACTCTCGATTTACCAATGATTGTTGATTCGATCGGGATATATGGATGAAGGGACCATACTGTACGCTAACCAAAATCTATTGGTTCTTGCAGGCACTATCAGTGATACCTAGGGAATCATGGGGCGATGTTGCTAGGCGCTCTTACCATGATTCGATGGGCAAGTCGGAAATTGTTGTTCCGAGTCACAAGGAGTTGTGAGCCCACGGCTAGCTGTATCCCTGAACCATTGAGGGTCACACAGAGTAATGGATTTTTAATCCGCGTTGAGATAGTTAAATTTAAAGAGTTAAATTTAATGAACAAAGAAGTGGGACTTCTTATTTAAGAGTAGAGGAGTAAGATTTCCTAAAATGACATAGGGATGAACATTTTTGGAAATCACTGAATTCGGATTCAGAAAAATTTATCTTGACTTTAAAAGGTGCAGAAATGGTTTCTATGAACATTGGTAAAATCGGTTTATCAATCAGAGTCACGATGAATTTTATATTAATTTCTGAACATGCGGGCTTTGCTTGTCAGGCTTGAACTTATGACTAATGGGCCCTAAACTGTTAGCAGCCCACATTATAAATAAGTTATTGCAGTACAGAAATTACACAACAGAGGTCACAAAATATTTTGAAAACCCTAGCTGCGTTTTAATAAGTGGCCGCCCCCTCCCTCTCTCTGTCGGAAAAAATCCAGCCTGTGAATTTTGAATTTGCAGTCTGGTTTAACGGATCAAATTCGTTAATTCTCTTTTTAGAAACTTCTGATAGATTTTCTAGTGCAATCTATCAGAGGGATTAAATCTCTGTTCGTGGACCTGATTGAAGAACAGTTTGTCCATCAGTTCCTGGGAGATACAACAAGAGCAGAGCAATCTGTTGGTGTCCATAATCTCGATTCGAGATTGGAGGTAAAAATTTATAATTGTTATTTAATTTTTACACGCACAATTTAATCGTAAAGTTTTGATACCCATTATGGAATCGTTCCATATAAAATTTTTAAACTTCCGCTGCACCGGGTATCAATCCTGATTGATCTGATCGCAGTTCTCCAACAAATATATGATATTATAGTTGTATGCATGTTTTAGACAAAATTGTATGAATCCCGCAAGCATACAAATTTTTAAAATGATGAGACAAATTTTCAAAATTAAAATCCCTCATTTTAAATATGATTTAAAATTGATATCAAGATAAATAAAGGAAATTTAAAATTGTTTAAATGTTCCTACCTTCCATCAACGATCAATGTATGAGATGTTACCCGCGGATATGGTCCGGCTCATATTATTGGGGGGGCCCGTTCGTCGGAAAGCTGTACATTGGATCGACACATGTTGTAAGTTGGGTGGAACTCCCATGGGATCGGATCATATTATTGGGGGATCCACATGGCGACCGTCCATCACAACTTAATATTGATGGGTCATCTTGACATGTCACAATAAACGACGTCATATTATTGGGCCCTTATTGGACATGAGGTAAAAACGTGGAGGTTGCTTTTGAAGCAATTGGGCTCTACCTTTTGAAAATTATGGTTGGCTGATATTATTCGGGACCATAGTTTGTCAATTGGACTCCATGTTCCCACTAAGGAAAACAGTTTCCCGTTTTCACTAGAGGGTAGTGAAATCGTTAAAATAGTGGGAGTGAGATTCATAAAATAAATTTCGCCTATTTTATGTCTTAGTAAATTAATTAAACAATCACTGATAATTGTCTATTTCTTTTCAGTATTTCATTAAGATGAATTCGCGCAATCCACTATTCTCTATCCTCGAACAAAATAAACTGACTGGGGCAAACTATACGGAATGGTTCCGTAAGTTGAAGATTGTCTTGACCTCGGAGAAGATGCTCTACGTGTTAGAAAAATCTCCTCCGAAGGAAGCACCAGCTGATGTAAGTCCGGAAGAGTTGGCCAAACTTGATACATGGTGGGACCATGATATCAAGGCCAAATGCTATATGCAAGCCTCGATGTCTGATGAACTCCAGAGGCGATTTGAGGATACCGTGAATGCTGCTGACATTCACGGACAACTCAAGGAACTTTTTGGGGCTCAATCGAGAGCTAAAAGGTTCGCTACTGTAAAAGAGCTAATGACGTGTTGCATGCGTGAAGGGACTTCGGTCCGTGATCATGGGGTACGAGTGATTTGGCTCATACAGAAGTTGGTAACGCTTGATTTGGTGTTGGAGCATGAACTCAACGTGGACTTATTACTTATATCTCTTCCTTCTTCGTTTGACGGATTTGTGGTGAATTTCAATATGAACAAGATAGAGGCCTCCCTTGAAGAGATGGTCAATATGCTTGTAACATATGAATCCACTTTAAAGAAGGATAAACCGGCTTTCTTGGTGGGCTCCTCTTCTTCTGCTAAGAAGGGGCCAAGTACAAAGGGTAAGAAACGTTCTACCCCACCCAAGAAAACCGAACCCGAGAAGAAGTACAAAACAAAGGCTTCAAACATGGAAAAGTCCAAGGATGTTTGCCATTACTGCAAGAAGCCCGGTCATTGGAAACGTAATTGCAAGAAATATCTAGAGCAGTTGCGAACTGCGAAGGGTATGTTCTATATTGAAATAAATGTTTCACTTAATACTACTTCTTGGGTATTGGATACCGGATGTGAATCTCACATTTGCAATGATTTGCAGGTGATGACAAGAAGTCGCAGGCTTAGAATGGGTGAGACCCAGCTGAGGCTCGGAAATGGTTCTAGAGTTGAAGCTAAAGCTGTGGGAGATGTTTATTTAATTTTGCAGAACGATTTTAAGTTACTTTTGAGAGATGTTTTATTTGTTCCAGATTTGATTAAAAACATTATTTCTGTTTCTATGCTTGATATAGATGGTTATTCTTGCAATTTTGTGAATGGGATTTGCAATATTTACAAGAATGAATGTTTGATTGGAAATGGATAACTTGAAAACGATCTATATAACTTAAAATTAAAAGACGTTCCAATAAATTATGTTGATAAACCGGTAACAACAAACAAAAGGAAAATCGATAGTCAAAACCCGGCAAACCTATGGCATGCTAGGCTAGGTCATATTTCCTCAAGGAGGATGAACAAGCTAGTGGGAGAGGGCATGTTTGATATGTCTGATATTAATTCTCTACCTACTTGTGAGTCCTGCCTGAAAGGAAAAATGACTAAATCTCTTTTTAAGGGGAAACCTGAGCGTAGTCAAAATCTGTTGGATTTGATCCATACAGATGTTTGTGGTCCATTTAGAATTGGTACTCAATATGGCCACACCTACTTCATTACCTTTACTGATGATTATTCTAGGTATGGGTATTTATATTTAATGAAATATAAATCTGAAGCATTTGAAAAGTTCAAAGAATTCAAGGCTGAAGTAGAAAACAAGCTAGGTAAAAGTATTAAAGCACTTCGATCGGATCGAGGTGGAGAATACTTAAGTACCGAGTTTTTGGACTATCTGAAAGAGAATGGGATTCTCTCTCAGTGGACTCCTCCTATGACACCTCAGCTGAATGGTGTATCGGAGCATCGTAATCGAACTTTGTTGGACATGGTTTGATCCATGATGAGCTTCACTGAGCTTCCACCTTCGTTTTGGGGCTACGCGCTTGAAACGGCGGTGTTGTTGTTGAACAACGTCCACACCAAAGCAGTGGACAAAACACCATACGAGTTATGGAATGGCAAAGCTCCTAAGTATTCGTACTTGAGGATTTGGGGATGTCCTGCTTACGTGAAGCAGACAGTGGGAGATAAGTTGGATAGTCGATCCACGTTATGTTATTTTGTAGGGTATCCGAAGAATTCAATCGGATATTATTTCTATCATCCTGCTGAAACAAAGGTGTTTGTTTCAAGGAATGCCACCTTCTTGGAGAAGGAGTTCTTATTGGATAAGAAATGCGAGATGATGGAACTCAAAGAAATTCGAGAAGAACCCGAAATACAAAATAATGATCCTACACCTCAGGAACCATTGATGCACACGCCTATACCTAGAAGATCCGAGAGGACTTCTAGACCTCCTATTCGATATGGTCTTCTTCTTGAAGGGGATCAAGATGAACCCGATGTTGGATGTGATCCAAGAAACTTCAAGGAAGCAATTTCTGATGCGGATTCAAATTTATGGCTTGAAGCTATGCAGTCGGAAATAGATTCGATGCATACAAACCAAGTTTGGTCTTTAGTAGATCCTCCCGATGGAATTGTTCCAATAGGGTGTAAATGGATCTACAAGAGAAAGCTTGGGCCTGATGGTAAGGTATTGACCTACAAGGCACGATTGGTGGCGAAAGGTTATACTCAAAGACAAGGAGTTGACTATGATGAAACCTTTTCACCAGTTGCAATGTTCAAGTCCATAAGAATCCTTATTGCCATAGCTGCTTGGTATGACTATGAGATATGGCAAATGGATGTGAAGACTGCATTTCTTAATGGAAACATTAAGGAAGAGATCTATATGACGCAGCCTGAGGGATACACATCCATGGGAAGCGAGCATAAGGTATGCAAGCTTCAGAGATCAATCTATGGTCTCAAACAAGCATCAAGAAGTTGGAACCAGAAATTTGATGAAACAATAAAGGATTTTTGTTTCATCAAGAACCCGGAGGAACCATGCGTGTACAAGAAAGTAGTTAAGGATGCTGTGACATTCTTAGTACTTTATGTTGATGACATCCTACTCATTGGGAATGATGTAGGGATGTTGCAGTCAACAAAGATATGGTTATCAGGTAGATTCTCGATGAAGGATTTGGGTGAGGCATCCTATATTCTAGGGATACAGATCTATAGAGATAGATCTAAGAGAATGATAGGACTCACTCAAGCAACCTACATCGACACCATATTGAAACGGTTTTCAATGGATGGGTCCAAGAGAGGACATCTACCTATGTGTCATGGAGTTTCTCTATCCAAGTCTATGTGTCCCAAGACTGATGAAGAGATAGAGAAAATGACACATGTACCATATGCGTCAGCCATAGGTAGTATCATGTATGGGATGATATCTATTAGACCGGATGTAGCATTTGCTCTAAGTGTCACGAGCAGATATCAAGCTTCCCGGTCAAATGCATTGGAAAGCCGTGAAGGAAATTCTTAAGTACTTACGAAAGACTAAGAATATGTTCATGGTATATGGAGGAAGAGAACTAAAATTGGAAGGCTATACCGACTCTAGCTTCCAAAGTGACGTGGATGACTCGAAGTCAACCTCTGGATTTGTGTTCATGCTCAATGGCGGTGCTGTCTCTTGGAAGAGTTCCAAGCAGAACACCACAGCGGATTCCACCACTGAGGTAGAATACATTGCAGCATCAGCTGCTGCTAAAGAGGCCGTTTGGATGAGGAATTTCGTCCAAGAGTTGGGCGTTATTCCGGAAGTTGTTGGTCCAGTCCCGGTGTACTGTGACAACACGGGTGCCGTTGCTCAGGCAAAGGAACCAAGGTCTCATCAAAGATCCAAACACGTACTGAGAAAATACCACATCATCCGGGAGATCGTGGAAAGAGGAGACATCACTGTCGAAACAGTGGCCTCTGCAGACAATATCGCTGATCCACTTACTAAGCCCTTGCCAGGACCATTATTTGACAAACATCACGAAGCAATGGGTCTACGTAGTATGACTAGTTGGCTTTAGGGCAAGTGGGAGATTGAAAGAGTGGGTGCCCGGTGAGCCAACTTGTGGCTAAGGGCTTTGATGACTCTTTGTATAAACAATCTTTTGTTTAATATAATTTACACTTTTATTAATGGCAATGACTTTATCTTTCTTCATATTGTTATATTGTGATATACTATTGTTGTTTTGATAAAGACCTTGGATATACTATAGTGTATGTAAGATGTGGTAGAACATGGGGATGTCTATCATGAAACACATCTTATAGTCACTGTATATTCTAAATGGTTCCTAGTCGATTGAGCCGTCCGTTAATAAGGATAAGGATCGCTCGAGATTGAGACTAGAATTTGCGATGCCGAGTACCACGTTTCATTGGTATGGAACATAGAGATGTTCAAAGCATGCAAATGGATATTCATACGATGAATGATCGAACTACCCTATCCGGACTTTCCAAGTGGTTATCACTTATCGAGTGGATAAAGTCCGCGGTTTTGGTTGTACACCATTAGTCCTTATTACTTGAAACATCATTGAGACTCTATATGCTAGTACTGTTCTTTGACTCGTTTACCGACTCTATTGGGGTCATCAGGTGTCGGGATTGGGTACAGTTAAAACACATATAGGAGTCGATGCTTTGTTGTCAAGGATTCACCACAAACTTGCAAGTGTGGATATCCTATGCAATCTGAGGAGATATTAGTGTGACGAAACTCTGGCCAAAGTACATGATGTGTTTTAAGAAATGGTTTCTTAGTAGCACATGCGATGTCACTATTTGATCTTCAAGATAGCATTGCATAGTTATCGAATCTCGAACGACTCTCGATTTACCAATGGTTGTTGATTCGATCGGGATATATGGATGAAGGGACCGTACTGTACGCTAACCAAAATCTATTGGTTCTTGTAGGCACTATCAGTGATACCTAGGGAATCATGGGGCGATATTGCTAGGCGCTCTTACCATGATTCGATGGGCAAGTCGAAAATTGTTGTTCCGAGTCACAAGGATTTGTGAGCCCACGGCTAGCTGTATCCCTGAACCATTGAGGGTCACACAGAGTAATGGATTTTTAATCCCCGTTGAGATAGTTAAATTTAAAGAGTTAAATTTAATGAACAAAGAAGTGGGACTTCTTATTTAAGAGTAGAGGAGTAAAATTTCCTAAAATGACATAGGGATGGGCATTTTTGAAAATCACTGAATTCGGATTCAAAAAAATTTATCTTGACTTTAAAAGATGCAGAAATGGTTTCTGTACACATTGATGAAATTGGTTTATCAATCTGAGTCACGATGAATTTTATATTAATTTCTGAACATGCGGGCTTTGCTTGTCAGGCTTGAACTTATGACTAATGGGCCCTAAGCTGTTAGCAGCCCACATTATAAATAAGTTATTGCAGTACAGAAATTACACAACAGAGGTCACAAAATATTTTCGAAAACCCTAGCTGTGTTTTCTCTAAGTGTGGCCGCCCCCCTCCCTCTCTGTCGGGAAAATCCAGCCTGTGAATTTTGAATTTGCAGTCTGGTTTAACGGATCAAATTCGTTAATTCTCTTCGTAGAAACTTCTGATAGATTTTCTAGTGCAATCTATCAGAGGGATTAAATCTCTATTTGTGGACCTGATTGAAGAACAGTTCGTCCATCAGTTCCTGGGATATACAACAAGAGCAGAGTAATCTGTTGGTGTCCATAATCTCGATTCGAGATTGGAGGTAAAAATTTAATTGTGATTTAATTTTTACACACACAATTTAATCGTAAAGTTTTGATACCCATGATATGGAATTGTTCCATATAAAATTTTTAAACTTCCGCTGCACCGGGTATCAATTCTGATTGATCTGATCACCGTTTTCCAACACATTGATGGGACTTCGGAGGATCCGAAGTCAGGATCGGAGGCTCCGAACAGGAACGGAGGCTCCGAAGTCAGGAATGGGGGATCCAAACCAGTTCGGAGGATCCGAAGCCAAGTTCGGACGGCCCGAACTTCGCCTATAAATAGAGGTCCGAAATTTTATTTTCAACTCGCACCTCTCCTTTTCCTCTCTCAATTCCTAGGCCTTCTAACTCAGATCTAGGGAGTTCTAGGCATCCTATTGGGAATCCGGAAGTGGCATAGCGATCCCGACGTCGAGGCAAAGATGTGCCTAAGCTTTGAGGCAATTGTCATCAGCGGGCTGACGACGGACGCAGGTATAGCTATGGTCTCCTTAAATTATTTAGGAGTATGCAATAGCTTAATTAAGGCTTTTAGAGCTTAATTATTGATGCATGAGTATTTGCATTGTAGAGCTGATATAGGCTTGGAACCTAGAGTGGGACTGCTAGGAACTGCCTGTCGTAAGGTACATAAGTACAGACTGAGATAGCCAGCGGGTTTGCATGCTTATATGTTGCATTTGTGTGTCATATTATTATGCAGCATGTGCATATCATATTGTGCCTGCCCATCTTTTGAGAAGAGCCATGTAGGGCCGCTCAGCCCTGTTAGGACGGTTGATGTCTTGGGCCCAGTGACTGACGGGTCATGGGTGGCTAGCATCGGGGGACACGGTCAACGTCCTGTGGGAATGAGCAGTGTACGCAGGGTTTGATCCCCGGGTTGTACCACTCATGTCCTAGGCGCCATTACTGAGCATTTATATACAGTTATCCCAGATATGGATACCCTATTATTTGCATGCATCATATTTGTATGCTTTACCCAGTGCTTTTGTATTGAGCTTAGAGCTCACGTCCAGTCTTTTCTGTGTATCTGGACACCCCATTCGACGGGGCAGGTGTAGGTGCAGGATTGAGCACCCGGAGCTTGGAGTAGCCAGTGACCAGTGAAGACAGCAGGATTAGCTGTAGGTTTTGCCTTTAGGCTATTTATTCGATTTGGTTGTATAAATCGAATTGGTTTAACTGATTGTATTCTGCCGGTCTATTTTTATTTAAGTCTTCCGCAACAATTTATTTAATGCATGTTTAATTATGCTCTTAACTCTGATTAGGTAGCGGATCCGGGTAGGGCCGCTACACTTTTTGGTATCAGAGCATATGCATGCAAGAGACTTGGGATATAGTAATAAGAATTTGGGTTATCCTTATAGGATGGATGAGACCTTGGAAGAGGTGATGATGCGGCAATTAGTTTGCCCAGAGACTATCATCATCGGCAGGATTTCTGAAGATTTGGCTTATGGGATACCAGCAAGTGCGGACAGGAGTTTTGGATCGTGTTCGAGTTTTCAAGATTTCTACTCAGGTGGATCCTAGTTTTGGATCGAGTACCGGATGCTAGAGGCAGTGGCAGAGGATTGGTGGGGACTTACTTGATGCTTGCATCTGTACAGTCATTACCATGATGACACTACTCCGAAGATTCTCCACTAGTAGTTGGAGAGATTGTCAGATAGACCTTTACCAGGGAATGCCTCGAGTGCCTAACGCATGACATGTTTCGAGTGTAAGGTCTTTAACCTCATGCAGTACATGGTTTTTCCGGTATGCTGATATCAATACGTTCGGTAGGCACACGGAAAACTTCATGTTCAAAAGAATGATATGAATACAAGAAGAACGCTGATGGTAGATCGTGAGCAAAAGAGGTCGACCGACATGCACTGACGTAGAGCATATCTGGTTAGCAATCACGTGCCATTTTTTCGGAGTTCTTCGTAGGAGGACATGTAGAGAGACTTGGACGGGAGTATGCTTGCATCGATGCATGTGTCGATTAGAAGCTTCATGCTCAAGGAACAAGACTAGTACGATGATTTAAATACTATATCGTTGTAGTTGTAAACAATATTTCAGTTGTAAAGAATCATCATACTATGGTTGTATCATTTCAAGTTTGGTTGTACATTTCATTATATTTTGAATACTGTATGTATTACATGAGATTGTAATTGAGAAATTGTACATAAATGGAAGCAATGATACATGTTTTATTTATCCAGCAATTCGTGAATGATTGCGAGTGATTTTGCTAGGATTGGCATTGTTTTAGTTGATTAGTGTTCAACTGTGGTAACTCATGGGATTCGAGTGGGCCGACTGCGACAGTTTGACTTGTGGTTAGTCTAGGCGTTTTCCTAGGATTGACCTAGTTAGTCGGTGGACTAAGTTAGTGTCAGCGATGAGTGGACTCATCTGGAGGCATTAAGGGTATTGTTCGGTTTAGAACGTTGGGCTTCATTCTAAGTTGTTTCCTTATAATAATAGGATGTCTGACCTTTGGTAGGTGTAGACTTGTGATGATGGGTTTTTCTTCAGGGATATCAGGTTTAGTATATGCCGAGAGTTGTGGACTATGACTAGGACTAGACGTGATGGGACGCGACCCTATGCCAGTATCACTCTGGGAGTCTTGGTACTTCAGAGGTTACCCGGGAGCCTTGTGCTTCAGGAGATGGCGGTGGGAAGGCTACTCAGTCTAGGGATTTGGTGACAGTAACGACGAGGTATGACCTTGGATTAGATATCAGGTTTGATATCGTCTGGTGTGCCAGAGATATAGTTTGAGTGTTCTGCTATGGAAACCAGTCATGGAGGGATTTTCTTGACAAGTGTGTACTCTGAGCAGATAGGTTTTAACCTTTGGGTCACTGCTAGACGTGTGGGTCTAGTAGGTGGACAGATTTCTACCAGCGATGACTAGGGGTTGTCATCAGAGTTGTGGTTAGAATTTTCTTGTGATAGGAATTATCCAAGATATTGGATGGGATGTTGTTACGAGACTTAGAATCGAATACGAGGACTACACCATGATGATTGGGGATATCATCTGACTAGTATCATATTAGAATTATGATTGGATTCTCCTGATATGAGACTTATTCAGGAGGGGAGAGTGAAGACTATCTGAGACGTTGACTCGGAGGTGAGTATTTCCAGCGATGTTAGTCTTTCATCAGTAATGGGGTTGTATCAAAAGCTAAGGATTGTATAAGACTAATTGAGGCATGAGGGAAGCGTGATGCCAGTATACACTTGGTGGTGATTCCAGGTGGGACATGGTGGTAGGCTACCTCGGTCTTAATTTGTTGAACAATCTTAGCGAGGGATATAATCAAGATTGTGTTCGAAGATTGTGGATGTAACGACCCTCACTACTAGGCTATCAGACTATAATTAAAATAAAGGAAAATTACGGATTTTTAAAAATTTTGCCATGACCTATTTGTAAAACAAATAAGCCATCAAGACTCAAACAGCAATTTAAATAAGGAAAGAAAATTGACTTCAAAACTTAAGTGCGTTAAACATAAACATGCAATCCTAGTAACCACCTCCCGGTTACAGCATAAAGTAAACTAAAGCATTTAAAATTAATTCCAACGATAATCATAAACTTGCAAAAGCGGAAAACGTACTTCAAAACATAAGCTGTAGCACAGGGAATGCACATCCTGGCTATAAATACTACAAGATCTCAAATAATACTTCATTATTACAAATTTGATAACTGTGCGGAAACATAAACTGAAAGGAAGCAACGGTCACTGGGCCTCGCACTACCGATGGCCTCATCCCAGTAGATCACGCCCCTCCGTCTCCTCCACAAAATCCTCACCTGCAAACATTCAAGCATAGTGAGTCTAAAGACTCAACAAGCATAACTAGGATAATAACAAGGGTTTAAAATACGTGATGCAAAAACTCAACTTAAACTGTAATATGCATGAAACTAGAAAGATGTAGAAATCATGCATTAATGAACTCACACTATGATAAACTTTAACTTTCATAACATTCAACTTAGACTCATGCATAACTGAAAGACTGACATCAATGCAAAACGAGTCAACTAAAATTGTGAAACTTTAACTTTTAAACTTTTCTTTACTTTTTCCTCTTAGAAATCCGATCCCTGATTTGTGACCCTCTGTTTCGATCATGATCATGGCTGCAGTGCACTATGCCGGCAAGACGACGAGATTTCTCCCGACGAACTTAACCCCTCTATGGCAAGGAGACCGAGATGCCTCCCGATCCCACATTGCCCCTCTGTGGCAAGGGTAAACAAGATGTCTCTTGCTCCTTGCCTAACCTCTATAACCTCTTGGTGAGTAGACCGAGGCATCCCCCGGCCTAGCAACACCCCTCTTGTCACAAACAGATCACTTCATTCAAAAAAAATATTTGCTTTCTTTTTCCTTTTCATTTATAAAGACTCAACTCATACATTAAATGGCATGCAAACAAGTAAGCTTCCTTTTTCTTTATTAAACTCAAGAACACGTCAAATGCACACAAATAAGCAATCTTCAAGACATGAGACTCGACTCGAAAATGTGAGTTTAAGGTGGATGAGTGGCTGCCCCTAAGTCCAAAGAAGACAACTTACCCAACAAAATCCTCAAACTTGACTTAACTCGAGCAAGTAAACCGAAAAACCCTTAACTTTGTCATATCTTAACCAAAACCCGTCCCGCTTGAACCGACACCTCATAAACACTCCAAATTACCCCTAGGACCAGAAAGTAACCTCCAAGAATCACCCGAACATTACAAACCAAAAACATTCCCGGACAGCCCCTTATACTCTAAAAATTCTGCACTTACACCACAAACTTAAAAGACTCATAACTTACTCAATACTTATCCGATTCGGGCTCATTTATATCGACGCGACCACAACATCATGAACTTTACCATGGAATAGCCTAACCCTGCACAGACCTCAGCCACGACACTGCCCTGCCCCGTGAACAGTGCTGCCCTGCACACTCACAACATCCAACTTACCTCTAACTCAAGAATTCAACCCCATAACTCTCCTTCCTCAACTTTTCTCCATACCAAACAACCAAACACCTCAAATAACCTCTCTTAGGACTTTTTTCAAACACTTGGGCTACACTCAATCCACACTTGCACAACACATATCAAGAACATCAATAATTAACCATCAAAACTCCAAAATGTTGAACAATCAATCAAGACCAATGCAAGACCAATAAATACTTTAACATCAATTAAATTTCAGCCCCTACACATGCAAAATTTCGAAATTTAGGTCCTTATACATTCTGAAAATTCGAATTTTGGCAAGAACAACCATATAATTCCATGTCAATGCACATATATTCAACATTAAATCACATAAACCCAACCCCATAACCCATTTAGCAAAAATCAGCCCCTTAAATGCCCAAATTCGAAACCCTAACATCACAACATCATGCATTTTCGAAATTATTGCAAGAAATCTTAAGGGTGGGGGTAGATATTGCTTGAATGAGTGCCCAAAAAAAAAAGTTACACTTGCCTTCAACTTTTACCAACAAAAATTCGAAAATAAGGGGAGATGGAGGGAAGAACTCTTGGTCAAACTCCAAGCTAGGCTCCTTGTGGAGCTCCTCCGGCAGTGGGGACGGCGGCAGGCGGCGGCGGACGGCAGCTGGGCGGCGGCAGGAGGGGGGGGCGGCGGCTTCTTCAAGGGAGAGGGGAGAAGGGGCGGCTAGGGTTAGGGTTTTGATGTTAGGGTTGGGTCTTGATTTTTAATTGAAATGTTTTAATGAGTGTAAATTAAAAGTGTAGTGTATTGTGTGTAGTGTTTTAAAATTTCACTTGTACTAGCAAAAGTACTACTTGTACTATTAAAACTTTTTACCTCAACTTTTTGCTATTTTCAAACTTCTAAATTTAAAATTTCAACTCTCAACATTTTAATTGAAATTCCACTAACCCGGATTTAATAAAATCCTATTTTATGGAAAATTTAGGAAATAACCCAAGAAAATGATAAAATTGCTTTTTGACCCCTAAAAATTCAAAATTTGCATTTTTGGCCAAAACCCCTCTTTTACCTCTAACTTAAAATCTTAAAATTAAAAATCTTGAAAATAAACCACCGAAGCCCACCGTCGTCGCCTGCCTGGATAAAAATTACTAACTAAACAGTTCAAGGCATTTAATTCAAATAAGTCAAGCAAGGCTAACTTTAACTGAAACTTAAACAAGTAACTTCAAGAAATTTAAAATATAAATACTGAAAATAATTTTAGGCATGATTTTAGAATTTTAGAAGTTCTTGGTGCTACAATTCCTCCCTCCCTAATAAGAAATTTCGTCCTCGAAATTAAAACTTACCAAAAAGCCTCGGATATCGAACTCTGATATCTGCTTCTACTTCCCAAGTGGCCTCTTCATCCGAATGGTTCTGCCATCTCACCTTGATCATTGGAATCGACTTGTTACGGAGTCTTCTCTCCTGTCTATCCAAAATCCGGATTGGCTTTTCCTCATAGGTCAAGTGAAAAGATAGCTGAAGCGGTTCCGAACTAAGCACATGGGATGGGTTCGAGATGTACTTCCTCAACATCGACACATGGAAGTCATTATGGATCTTATCAAGGTTAGGCGGCAAGGCCACTCTATAAGCCAGTACCCCTACCCTATCCAAAATCTCGAAGGGTCCTATGAACCTCGGTGCCAACTTCCCTTTCTTTCCAAACCTCATCATACCCTTCATGGGTGCAATACGGATAAAAACATGATCACCCACCGAGAACTCCAAGTCTCTCCTCCGGTGATCAGCATAACTCTTCTGCCTACTCTGGGCAGTCCTCATCCTGTCACGGATCTTAGCCACTACCTCGGTGGTCAACTGAACAATCTCCGGACCAAAGTCTGATCTCTCACCTATCTCATCCCACAACACTGGAGATCTACACTTCCTCCCATAAAGTGCCTCGTAGGGAGCCATGCCAATAGTGGACTGAAAGCTGTTATTATACGCGAATTCCACTAGTGGTAGTCTCGACTCCCAACTACCTTGAAAATCAATAGCACATGCCCTCAAAAGATCCTCCAAAATCTGAATCACCCTCTCTGACTGGCCATCAGTCTGCGGGTGGAAGGCGGTGCTAAAAAGTAGCTTCGTACCCATAGCGGAATGAAGACTCTTCCAAAAAGACGAAGTAAATCGTGGATCTCTATCAGAAACTATGGAGACTGGAATACCATGTAGTCTGACTATCTCCCGGACATACAACTCCGCGAACTGAGTCATCGTGAAAGTCATCTTCACCGGTAAAAAGTGAGCCGACTTAGTGAGACGGTCTACAATAACCCAAATAGCATTTGAACCTCTCACTGTCTTCGGCAATCCCACAACAAAGTCCATGGTGATATTCTCCCATTTCCACTCAGGAATAGGGAGAGGCTTAAGCAATCCGGCCGGTCTCTGATGCTCCGCCTTAACCTGCTGGCATGTCAGGCATTCTGACACGAATCGGGCAATGTCACTTTTCATGCCTGGCCACCAATAAAGCTGCTGAAGATCCCGATACATCTTCGTACTACCAGGGTGGATTGAGTACGGCGACGTATGTGCCTCTGCCATGATAGTAACTCGCAGAGAATCACCTGCGGGAACCCAAAATCTACCTTTGTACCTCACAATCCCATCTACCACAACATACAAACCGCTGCCTTTCTCTTCGTCCCTCTGTCTCCACTTCCTGATTTGCTCATCAACTGACTGCGCTGCACGGATACGATCAAAAAGTGTAGTCTGCACGCTTAGGGAAGACAAACGTGGAGCTCTACCACTCGCATAAAACTCAAGACCGTACCTCTGAATCTCAACCTGCAACGGTCTAGACACTGACAAGGAGGTAAGCACTGCGGTCTTCCTGCTCAAAGCATCTGCAACCACATTAGCTTTACCAGGGTGGTAGCTAATATTGCAGTCATAGTCCTTCACCAACTCTAACCACCTACGCTGCCTCATATTCAACTCCTTCTGGGTGAAGAAGTACTTGAGGCTTTTGTGGTCTGTGAAGATCTGACTCTTCTCTCCGTAAAGATAGTGTCTCCAAATCTTAAGAGCAAACACTACCGCTGCCAACTCTAAGTCATGAGTAGGGTAGTTTTTCTCGTGCTCCTTCAATTGCCTAGAAGCATAGGCAATAACTCTGTCTCGCTGCATCAAAACTGCTCCCAATCCCAACTTGGAAGCATCAGTATACACCACAAAATCACCTTGCCCGGATGGCATGGTCAACACTGGCGCTGTCGTAAGAGCTTCCTTCAAAGTATCAAAGCTCCTTTGACACTCGGCACTCCAAACAAACTTGGCGTTCTTCTTAGTCAACGCTGTCATAGGCACAGCAATGGAGGAAAAACCATTGATAAATTTTCGGTAATAACCGGCTAATCCAAGAAAACTGCGGATCTCAGATGCGCTCCTCGGTATAGACCACTCCTTCACTGCTTGAACCTTTGAAGGGTCTACTTCCACACCGCTCTTAGAAATAATATGACCCAAGAAAGCAACTTTCTCCAACCAGAATTCACACTTATCAAACTTGGCCAACAACTTGTGCTCTCAAAGCACCTCAAGAACGGTCCTCAAATGCTGTTCATGCTCCACTCTATCCTTCGAATAAATAAGGATGTCATCAATGAAAACAATGACAAAGCGGTCCAAGTAAGGCTGAAACACGCGGTTCATAAGATCCATGAAAACTGCGGGCGCGTTCGTCATCCCAAACGGCATCACAAGGAACTCGTAATGACCGTAACGAGTCCTAAAAGCTGTCTTCGCCACATCTGACTCCTTCACCTTCAACTGGTGATAACCTGAACGAAGATCAATCTTCGAAAAGACGGATGCACCTTGCAATTGATCGAAGAGGTCCTCGATCCTAGGTAATGGGTACTTGTTCTTCACAGTCACTCCGTTCAAACCTCGGTAGTCTATGCACAATCTTAGACTACCGTCCTTCTTCTTAACAAAGAGAACTGGTGCGCCCCATGGGGAGAAACTAGGGCGAATGAATCCCTTGTCAAGCAACTCTTGAATCTGCTCTTTTAACTCCTTCATTTCGGTAGGAGCCAATCTGTACGGTGCCTTGGAGATAGGCACAGTACCGGGAATCCAATCTATAGAGAACTCCACTTCTCTATCGGGCGGAATTCCCACAACATCGCTAGGGAACACATCCTCAAACTCCCTGACGATAGCCACATCAGAAATAACTGGTCGCTCCGGCAGCTCTGTCAAAGATAAACTGGCTAGAAATGACTCGCACCCACTAAGTACAAGCCTCTGAGCTTGCAAAGTAGAAATGATTCGAGTCTTCCTCAAGCTCTTAGCAGCCTCAAACCAAAACGGTTCCTCGCCCTCAGGCCTGACTAGTACTGACCTCTGCTGAAAATCTATCATCACCGCATTCTTCGTCATCCAATCCATCCCAAGAATCAGGTCAAACTCTGGCAAAGGTAGCACTATGAGGTCTGCTACCACTGACTGACCCTGCAAAAGCAGTACAAGGTCTCTCACCAAGCTCCTGGTGGATAGCTTTTCTCCTGAGGGGATAGTAACTGAGAATCCAACCCCCAATTCCTCGCGCTGAATGCCCCTCTCAAGGGCAAAAGACTCCGATATAAAGGAATGGGTAGCCCCTGAGTCTAATAAGGCCCTCGTGGCTACGCCTGCCACAAAAATCCTACCTGTGAGAAGAGTAGTGTCTGGGTCGGCCTGCTCGGCCTCCATCATGAACACTCTGCCCTGCACGGGCCTCCTCAGCTCTGGACAATGGGTAGACATATGTCCTGGCTTCTTGAACTTGAAGCAAACTCCAGCATCCTTCAAACACTTCCCAAAATGCGGACGATGGCAAAACTGACAAATAGGCTTCTCCCCAGCCTTGGGAGGAACCTGTTTCTGGGCCTGACGCCCCTGTGGTGCCTGCTGTCCCTGTTGTCTCGGGGGTCCAAGATACGGCTTCTTGCCGTACTGCTGCTGCTGAGAGTGGCCCTGATGAGGGAAGGGCCTCTTGCCATGCGCCTCCGCGCTAATATCTCTCAGCGTCTGCTCGGACCTCAAGGCACGCCTCAGTGCTGAAGCATAATCAGGTGGCTCAGCCATCAGCACATCCCTACGGATGGTAGGTCGAAGCCCTACAAGAAAGTGCTCCAGCTTCTCTTTCTCATCATCTCCAATCAACGGCACGAAATGGCAGCCTCTCTCAAACTTCACCACAAACTGTGCCACCGACAAGTCTCCCTGTCTCAAGCTCATAAACTCCGTCTTCAAACGGCTTCTCACATCAGCAGTAAAATACTTCTCAAAGAACAGCTTCTTGAACTCAGTCCAAGGTAGAGTAGCTGGGTCCACAATCTTCTCCATTCCCTCCCACCAGAGGGCGGCATCATCCTGGAGGAGAAACACAACACACCTCACTCTATCTGGATCTCCCAGCTGCATGTAGCGAAAGATCACCTCAAGGGAGCGGATCCAACCCTCCGCTATCAACGGATCAGTGGTGCCAGCGAAGTCCTTCGGATTCATCTTCCGGAACTGCTCATAAACAGTCCCCATCCCAGCTCTAGGAGCATCCGCATGACGCTCGAGAATGCGGGCCAATCCCGCTAGCACCTGTCCTCCTACATCCTCCTGCGGCGGCGGTGGAGGCGTAACTGCACGCGGATCATGACGACGAGCCATCTAAACGCATTGAGAAAATCCAACATTCAAATTTCATGCCTTAGAAAATATTTTTACTTCAAATTTAAACTTCTCAATAACTCAAGAAACTAATACATCAAAACTTAAACAGATAGAGACATTAAACTTAAATCTTACAGACTTTGAGGCGGGATCCCCTGAGTTTCAGCAACCGGCAGTAGGCTCAGCCCAAACCAAGACCGTGCTCTGATACCAACTGTAACGACCCTCACTACTAGGCTATCAGACTATAATTAAAATAAAGGAAAATTACGGATTTTTAAAAATTTTGCCATGACCTATTTGTAAAACAAATAAGCCATCAAGACTCAAACAGCAATTTAAATAAGGAAAGAAAATTGACTTCAAAACTTAAGTGCGTTAAACATAAACATGCAATCCTAGTAACCACCTCCCGGTTACAGCATAAAGTAAACTAAAGCATTTAAAATTAATTCCAACGATAATCATAAACTTGCAAAAGCGGAAAACGTACTTCAAAACATAAGCTGTAGCACAGGGAATGCACATCCTGGCTATAAATACTACACAATATCTCAAATAATACTTCATTATTACAAATTTGATAACTGTGCGGAAACATAAACTGAAAGGAAGCAACGGTCACTGGGCCTCGCACTACCGATGGCCTCATCCCAGTAGATCACGCCCCTCCGTCTCCTCCACAAAATCCTCACCTGCAAACATTCAAGCATAGTGAGTCTAAAGACTCAACAAGCATAACTAGGATAATAACAAGGGTTTAAAATACGTGATGCAAAAACTCAACTTAAACTGTAATATGCATGAAACTAGAAAGATGTAGAAATCATGCATTAATGAACTCACACTATGATAAACTTTAACTTTCATAACATTCAACTTAGACTCATGCATAACTGAAAGACTGACATCAATGCAAAACGAGTCAACTAAAATTGTGAAACTTTAACTTTTAAACTTTTCTTTACTTTTTCCTCTTAGAAATCCGATCCCTGATTTGTGACCCTCTGTTTCGATCATGATCATGGCTGCAGTGCACTATGCCGGCAAGACGACGAGATTTCTCCCGACGAACTTAACCCCTCTATGGCAAGGAGACCGAGATGCCTCCCGATCCCACATTGCCCCTCTGTGGCAAGGGTAAACAAGATGTCTCTTGCTCCTTGCCTAACCTCTATAACCTCTTGGTGAGTAGACCGAGGCATCCCCCGGCCTAGCAACACCCCTCTTGTCACAAACAGATCACTTCATTCAAAAAAAATATTTGCTTTCTTTTCCCTTTTCATTTATAAAGACTCAACTCATACATTAAATGGCATGCAAACAAGTAAGCTTCCTTTTTCTTTATTAAACTCAAGAACACGTCAAATGCACACAAATAAGCAATCTTCAAGACATGAGACTCGACTCGAAAATGTGAGTTTAAGGTGGATGAGTGGCTGCCCCTAAGTCCAAAGAAGACAACTTACCCAACAAAATCCTCAAACTTGACTTAACTCGAGCAAGTAAACCGAAAAACCCTTAACTTTGTCATATCTTAACCAAAACCCGTCCCGCTTGAACCGACACCTCATAAACACTCCAAATTACCCCTAGGACCAGAAAGTAACCTCCAAGAATCACCCGAACATTACAAACCAAAAACATTCCCGGACAGCCCCTTATACTCTAAAAATTCTGCACTTACACCACAAACTTAAAAGACTCATAACTTACTCAATACTTATCCGATTCGGGCTCATTTTATATCGACGCGACCACAACATCATGAACTTTACCATGGAATAGCCTAACCCTGCACAGACCTCAGCCACGACACTGCCCTGCCCCGTGAACAGTGCTGCCCTGCACACTCACAACATCCAACTTACCTCTAACTCAAGAATTCAACCCCATAACTCTCCTTCCTCAACTTTTCTCCATACCAAACAACCAAACACCTCAAATAACCTCTCTTAGGACTTTTTTCAAACACTTGGGCTACACTCAATCCACACTTGCACAACACATATCAAGAACATCAATAATTAACCATCAAAACTCCAAAATGTTGAACAATCAATCAAGACCAATGCAAGACCAATAAATACTTTAACATCAATTAAATTTCAGCCCCTACACATGCAAAATTTCGAAATTTAGGTCCTTATACATTCTGAAAATTCGAATTTTGGCAAGAACAACCATATAATTCCATGTCAATGCACATATATTCAACATTAAATCACATAAACCCAACCCCATAACCCATTTAGCAAAAATCAGCCCCTTAAATGCCCAAATTCGAAACCCTAACATCACAACATCATGCATTTTCGAAATTATTGCAAGAAATCTTAAGGGTGGGGGTAGATATTGCTTGAATGAGTGCCCAAAAAAAAAGTTACACTTGCCTTCAACTTTTACCAACAAAAATTCGAAAATAAGGGGAGATGGAGGGAAGAACTCTTGGTCAAACTCCAAGCTAGGCTC
>NW_027331800.1:0-125044 GCF_033568475.1 Henckelia pumila
TTTTTTTGCCCGAAAAAAAAAAAAATTTTATTTTAAAATATTTATTTTGTTTCAAAAACCGAGGCCTAAAAAATTTTTGTACAATCGATTAATTTATCGCTTGATCTGAGCAACCTGCTCTGATACCACTGTTGGAGAACGCGGCGTTCAGATCAATTATGATTGATACCCGTGCAGCGGAAGTTTAAAATTTTTGTATGGAACAATTCCATAATGGTATCAACCTTACGATTAAATTGTGTGTGTAAAAATTAAATAACAATTATAAAAATTTTTAACCTGTAAACTCGAATCGAGATTTTGGACACCAACAGATTTCTCTGCTCTTGTTGTATATCCCTGGAACTGATGGACGAACTGTTCTCAATCAGGTCCACGAACAGAGATTTAATCCCTCTGATAGATTGCACTAGAAAATCTATCAGAAGTTTTCTACGAAGATTTAACGAATTTGATCCGTTAAACCAGACTGTAATTCAAAATCACAGCTGGATTTTTCTCGAGTAGAGGGAGAGGGGGGACGGCCACCTTTAAAAAATAGACTAGGTTTTCGAAAAATCCTTGTGACCTATTGTGTGTAATTTCTGTACTGCAATAACTTATTTATAATGTAGGCCACTAACAGCTTAGGGCCCATTAGTCATAAGTTCAACCCGACAAACAAAGCCCGCATTGTTCAGAAATTAATATAAAATTCATCGTGACTCCGATTGATAAACCGATTTCACCAATGTGCACAGAAACATTTCTGCACCTTTTAAAGTCAAGATAATTTTTCTGAATCCGAATTCAGTGATTTCCAAAAATGGTCATCCCTATGTCATTTAGGAAATCTTACTCCTCTACTCTTAAATAAGAAGTCCAACTTCTTCGTTCATTAAATTTAACTCTTTAAATTTAACTATCTCAACGGGATTAAAAATCCATTACACTGTGTGACCCTCAATGGTTCAGGGATACAACTAGCCGTGGGCTCACAACTCCTTGTGACTCGAACAACAATTTCCGACTTGCCCATCGAATCATGGTATGAGCGCCTAGCAACATCGCCCCATGATTCCCTAGGTATCACTGATAGTGCCTACAAGAACCAGTAGATTTTGGTTAGCGTACAGTTTGTTGGAAAACTGGCGAGTTCCCAGACCAATTACGATTGATACCTGCAGCGGAAGTTTAAAATTTTTCATGGAACGTTTCCATGGTATGGGTATCAACCGTTCATCGATTGAATTACGTGTGTGTAAAATTTAAATAACAATTAAATAAATTTTACCTCAAATCTCGCAACGAGATTAATGGACCCAACAGAACAATTCTGCTCTTGTTGTCTCTCCCTGGAACCGATGAACGCCTTCAATCAGGTCCACGAACAGAGGTTTAATCCCTCTGATAGATTGCACTAGAAAATCTATCAGAAGTTTTCTGCGAAGAGAATACAACAATTTGATTCGTTATCCTTACTGCATTCAAAATCACAGACCGGAAAATCTCGGCAGAGGTAGGGAGGGTTCGGCCGAATTGTGAGAGAATAGGGGCTAGGTTTTTCGAATTTTGTCTCTCAAAATAATGACCTGTTGTGTGTAATTTCTGTACTGAAATAACTTATTTATAATGCAGGCCACTAACACCTTAGGGCCCATTAGTCATAAGCTGGGGCCCGACAAGCAAAGCCCGCTCGTTCAGAAATTAATATAAAATTCATCGTGACTCCGATTGATGAAACGATTTCACCATGTGCACAGAAACCATTTCTGCACGTTTTAAAGTCAAAATAAATTTTCCTGAATCCGAATTCAGTGGTTTCCAAAAATGTCCATCCCTATGTCATTTTAGGAAATCCTACTCCTTACTCTTATTTAAGAAGTCCAACTCTTAGTTCATTAAATTTAACTCTTAAATTTAACTATCTCAACGGGGATTAAAACTCCATTACACTGTGTGACCCTCAATGGTTCAGGGATACAGCTAGCCGTGGGCTCACAACTCCTTGTGACTCGAACAACACTTTCCGACTTGCCCACGAATCATGGTAAAGCGCCTACAACATCGCCCCATGATTCCTAGGTATCACTGATAGTGCCTACAAGAACCAGTAGATTGGTTAACGTACAGTACGGTCCCTCATCCATATATCCCGATCGAATCAACACCATTGTATATCGAGAGTCGCTCAAGATTCGATAACTATGCAATGCATCTTGAAGATCAAATTAGTGACATCGCATGTGCTACTAAGAAACCATTTCTTAAATCACATCAAGTACTCTGCCAGAGATTTGTCACACTAATATCTCCTCAGATCGCATAGATATCCACACTCGCAAGTATGGTGAATCCTTGACAACAATGCATTTGACTCCTATATGTGTCGTAACTGTACCCAATCTCGACACCTGATGACCCCCTCAGAGTCGGTAAACGAGTCAAAGCACAGTACTAGCATAGAGTCCCATGATGTTTCAAGTCGTAAGGACTAATGGTGTACAACCAAAACCGCGACTTTATCCACTCGATAAGTGATAACCACTTGGAAAGTCCGGATAGGTAGTTCGACTATTCATCCTATGAATATCCATTTGCATGCTTCGAACATCTCCATGTTCCCTACCAAGAACGTGGTACTCCGCATCGCAAATGCTAGTCTCAAACTCGAGCGATCCTTATCCTTATTATCGGACTCAATCGACTAGGAACGGTTTTATAATATACAGTGACTATAAGATGTATTCATGATAGACATCTCCATGTTCTACCACATCTTACATACACTATAGTAATTCAAGGTCTTTATCAAAACAACAATAGTATATCACAATATAACAATATGAAGTAATAAAAGTCATTGCCATAAAAGTGTAAAAATATTAAACAAAAGATTGTTTATACAAAAGTCAACAAAGCCCATAGCCACACAGTTGGCTCACTGGGCACCCACTCTTACAACAGTACGGTCCCTCATCCAATATCCCGATCGGGATTCAACAACCATTGGTATATCGTGAGTCGCTCTGTGATTCGATAACTAATGCAATGCATCTTTGAAGATCAAATAGTGACATCGCATGTAGCTACTAAGAAAACCATTTCTTAAATCAACATCATGTCCTATGGGCCAGAGCATTCGTCACACTAATATCTCCTCTGATCGCATAGGATATCCACACTCGCATCGTTATTGTGGTGAATCCTTGACAACAAAGCATCGACTCCTATATGTGTTGTTACTGTACCCAATCCCGACACCTGATGACCCCAATAGAGTCGGTAAAACGAGTCAAAGCACAGTACTAGGCATATGAGTTCTCAATGATGTCTCAAGTAGTAAGGACTAATGGCGTACAACCAAAACCGCGGGGACTTTATCCACTCGATAAGTGATTAATAACCACTTGGAAAGTCCGGATAGGGGTAGTTCGATCATTCATCATATGAATATCCATTGGCTTGCTTCGAACATCTCTAGGTTCCTTACCAATGAAAAGTGGTACTCTGCATCGCCAATGCTAGTCCTCAAACTCGTAGCGATCCTTATCCTATATTATCGGACGGCTCAATCGGACTAGAAACAGTTTAGAATTTACAGTGACTATTAGATGAGTTTCATGATAGACATCTCCATGTTCCTACCACATCTTACATACACTATAGGATATTCAAGGTCTTTATCAAAACAACAATAGTATATCATAATATAACAATATATGAGAGTAAAGGAATTAGGTCATTGCCATTAATAAAAGTGTAAATAATATTACACAAAAGATTGTTTATACAAAGAGTCATCAAAGCCCTTAGCCACAAAGTTGGCTCACCGGGGGACCACTCTTTTCAGGTAGGACTGATGATGTTTCCATGACATTCCATTTCCACGTCCGGATGTTTGTGCTAGTGTTATTCCAGAGGGGTATTTCCGTAGGTTGGTACTACACACTTTGCCAACTCCTATCTGAGCTTGTGTGTTCCTTGTTGATCCTGTTACCAAGTGCACGTCATAATGCAATTGCTCATATCGGATTGTATACTACATATTTATTGCTGTGCTGGAAATTAGCAGCTCACGTCCTTGCTTTTCATATTGGAAAAACCAATTATGCGAAAATAGGCCTCGGGTTGGATAAACGTTGTAAGGTCTAAAATTCCAACTAGCTTTATCACGATAATTTTAGATTATTTTATATGATTGTATGCATGTTATCATGATATTTAATTGTTATGTGTAATATATATGATGCTATGTGATATCCGAGATTTTCATGTGTTGCTTGTCTGTCTAAAGTTTTTAGGTTTAGAATTTAGTTTGGACCAAAGGAACGAGATTAGCCCTCAAATAAGTTAAGAAAAATGTTATATATTTAATTTAATGTTATAAGTTGATGTAGTGTATTGCTATAAGTTGACGTGGAGTCATTTTTATTTGTTTTGTGTGCAACTAATGGGCCGACCAATAAGCCCTTTAGTCACAAACTGAGTAAGCGGATCAAAAATCTATCAGTTTCCTTTTCTCACTTTAGAACGCCGCCCACTCTCTCCCCAGTCCCATGATCACCGTACAAGCTGTTCCAAAGCTAGGGGCATGATTTCTTCAGATTTTTGAGGTTAGATCGTTCTCAAGTCCCAGGTTAATATCCAAACGTCAAAATCTAGGTAAGTTTTTAACTGTATTAAAACCGCCATTCAAGAGTATAGGTATTTTGATAGAAACCCTATATGAGAATGTTGTTTTTTATGCATGATTTATGAGAAAATGTTTGAAATATGATGTTATAATCGTGAAGAGTGATGTGTTCCTAATGCCTTTGGTTAAAGTTTACTGAGACTCAAGGTTATAGATGTTTAAAATTCAGAGTTTTGGTGTGGGTGTGCTAGATGTGAAGTTTTGATTCCAATCTTTTAAATTGGGTCTTTTGGTATGGATTTTTTTTAAAGTTTTTCATGTTTTTATGCATAAGTTTTAATGGGTGAGTGTGTAGTGTTGATTTGATGTCGAAAAAGGCTGAAAATAGCGAAGAACAATCAAGGTTCGCACCTTGCGCCGCTGCTTGCCGTGCACAGGAAGCAGTAGGGCACAGGGCTCCCATGGATGCACTGGTTGCCTCGAGGTGACCACGCTCGAGTGGGAATTCTTTCAAGTTTATGACCTTTTAAACTATTTTAAGTGTTTTTAAATGTTATTTTTGTAAAATTTCAAATTTGAATGTCCGGGACGGACAAAACGAATCATGTGGATCGATTAATCTATCTAATGTATAATCATGCTATATCCCTTCATGAAAGCCATGTTTATTATGCCATTCATGAAATATTTTGAAGTATACATACATGAACGAGTTTTGCATCTTTATTAGCAAGCATGATGTAATTATGAAAGTTATGAGCATGAGACGATGAACGTATATGATGAATGTTATGATGATATGAAGTATGCATGAAAACATGTTGATGTTGTATGTGACTTTGTGGTGGCAATACGAGATGAAAATGACGGGACTTGGACTTTTGGGATGAGCTCCGAAGGGCCTATCAAAAGTACATGCTCAAGATAATGTGGAACTGACACCTTGGGAATAGCTCAAGGGATGACCACTCAAAAATACGTGCTCAAGAGATTGTTGAATTGGCACCCTGGATGAGCTTCGAGGATGACCTTTCCAAAATTCATGCTCAATACGGCGGTTGCCACAAATGCATGTATCCCATCATAATTATGAACAGTATTATGATATGTTCAATTATGCTTATTTTGTTTTAGTTATTTAAAAACAAGGTAAGCATGTTTTTCTTATTCATTACTTGCTGAGTCTTTAGACTCATTATACTTGAATGGTGAAGGTGATGACACCATTGATGATTATATTGATGATTTCGGAACGGGACATGAAGAGGAGCAAACGGACGGGACAACGGGTGATGCATGAGAGTCATGTTTTTGAACGATGTTATTTGGCACAATTGTTTTGAATTCTGAAGAAGGAAACACAATTTATTTATTTATTTTATAGTTGCCCTTTTTGGAAATACTGCAAAAGTTTATTCCTCTCAGTTGTTGGTGCACTTTAAACCATTTCTAAGTAAAGATTTTTATTTTCCAAATATTAGTTTCCTTAAAATTTAATGTATGTACGTTTAGTAACGTTCCCGAGTTTTGGGACGTTAATACTTGGTATCAGAGCGGTTCGCTCTGGGAGTTAGCGCTCACATGCATACTCGCCACGACCCGAATGATTCGTCTTCATGTCTGTAAGTTTTAAGTTTTAATGAATAAATTGCGTGATATTATGTTAGACATATGAGTAATAAATGTGAGATGTTATGTTTCATATGTAAAAGATGTGACTGAGTGATGTGTACAATGTTGGACAACAGGATCATGACTATCCGTAGAAACTAGACCAACGAGAATAATGACCAGAACAACAAGAATAACCAGTTTCTGGCAGGACTAGCCAATTTTCTGCAAGAGCAAAGTCGTGCTCAAGGAGCACAGATTCAGCAACTGATTCAAGAACAGATGGGAGGGATTACAAACAATCGCCCAGATGTTACCAACTCGATCATTAAGAAGTTCAAAGGATCTAAGGCTATTTGAGTTCAAGGGAGGAGCCGACACATAGTAGCTGGGGAGTGGATTTAGTCCTTAGAGACCATCTTTGAATTAATGCAGTTGACTGATGCAGACCGTGTGAGGTGTGACATCTTCATGTTTTGGGATGAAGCCCGAGTTTTGTGGAATGGGGCCAAGTTTGCTGTGAACCTTATCACGCGGACGTGAAAATGGTTCAAAGATGTATTCTATGGAAAATACTTTACAGTGAGCACAAGAACCAGACTTTTCAAGGAGTTTTTTAGAGCTCTGCCAAGGGAGCATGACCAGTGCTAAGGATGTCAGAAAGTTTGATAGAGGACGGTATTTTGTGACCATTATTTCTGGAAACCAGGCTGAGGAATTGAAGCACCTTTATGGAGGGACTGAACGCCTATATCCGTCGAGATGTTAGATTGAGTGGAGTTGCCACTTACAGAGATGCAATAGATCATTCTATGCTATCTAAAAAATATAAGAATGATATCATCAAGAATCGCAAGCCAAAAGGACCAGCTATCAAGGCCGTGATCAGCACGGGCCTAACCGAAAGAGGACCATATTAGGCTCCCACCCTAGAACCGACCACAAAAACAGTTGCATCCTCGACCTCAGGGGCCAAAACCATTTGCAATCACTGCTCCAAAATTGACGAATGCAACAACCTGTTAGAAGTGTGGGAAGATTCACCCAAGTTAGTGCATGTGGGGATCCAATGTTTGGTTTCTATGAAACAAGCCAGGACACTATCAGAAATACTGCCCCCAGTCGAAGGATCCAGTCAAAGGAAGGGTTTATGCGATGACTCACGACCAGGTGGATCCAGACTCTCCTATTGTCACAAGTATGATTGTTGTCGCCAATTTTCCTGTTAATGTTTTGATAGATACTGTGGATACACATTCTTTCATGTTCGTATAATTTGTGACTAAATTGGGAATAGTACCGGATAATTCAGTCTCGGGGTTTACTGATCATTGCCTTCAGGGGAGGAATTGATGAGTAGCAATGTTGTGAGAAATTGTAGAATTCAGATACATGGTCATGAATTGAGGGTTCATCACGAGGCCACCACATACTGCAAGAAGCGGACAGTTCGCTCAAAAACCCAGAGTGGGGAATTATTTGTTTCCATGTTGTGCACAGGACGAGGCTACCTCAGGTTAAATCAGAACTTAAGTCTTGGAAGATGATAAGTAAAGGGTGTACAAGTTTTCTAGCCAGCATCTCTGGTGATCAGGAGATGCCTCGACTGAAAACTTGAAGAAGTTGAAGTGGTGAAGGATTTTTGTGAGGTTTTTCCTGAATGATGTTTCGGGATTACCTCAACTCAGGGAGGTGAGTTTGGAATAGAGTTAGTTGCCTGGAACCACGCCAGTTTCCAAGGCGCCGTACAAGTAAGCACCAACCGAAATGAAGGATCTGAAAGATCAATTGCAAGAACTGTTGGATAATGGATTTATCAGACCGAGTGTGTCACCTTGGGTGCACCGGTGTTGTTTGTACGCAAGAAGTATGTGTCAATGAGGTTGTGCATTGACTAAAGAGAGTTGAAACGAGTTACGATGAAGAACAAATATCCATTTCTAAGGATATATGATCTATTCGATCAGTTGAAAGGAGAAATGGTGTTCTCAAAGATTGATTTGAGATCAGGCTACCATTAGTTGAAGGTGAAAGAAGAGGATATGCAAAAAAAGGCCTTCAAGACTCGATATGACCACTACGAGTTTTTGGTTATGCCGTTTGGGTTGACCAATGCCCTATCAGTGTTCATGGTTTTGATGAACATGGTGTTTCAACCTTTCTTGGATCAGTTCTTCATAGTTTTCATAGATGGACATACTGATCTACTCCCGTAGTCTGGATGAGCATCGCCAGCATTTGACTACAGTTTTTCAGATTTTGAAGGAGAAGCAGTTATTTGCTAAGTTAAGTAAATGTGAATTTTGGTTGGAGCAGATTGCATTTTTTGGTTATCTGGTTTTGGAAAAAGGAATCGAGGTTGATCCATCTAAGTTTGAAGCGATTCGGAATTGGGTTGCTCCAAAGAATGCTACAGAGATACGATGTTTCTTGGGTTCAGCTGGTTACTACCGGAGATTCATTCAGGATTTCTACAAGATAAAATCTACCACTGACATCTTTGACTTGGAAAGGATTGAAGTTTGAGTGGTTATATCAGTGTGAGAAATTTTTTAGTGAGCCAAAGGAAAGGTTGATGACAACGCCAGTGCTAGCAATTCCAAAAGGCATCGGTCATTTTGTAATATATACAAATGCATCCATGTTTTGGTTAGGGGCTGTTTTGATGCAAGAAGAACAAGGTGATTTCTTACAAATTACGACAGCAGAAAGTTCATGAGAGGAACTACACGACTCACGATCTTGAGCTGGCAGCAGTTGTTGAAGTTGTGGAGACATTATCTGTATGGAGAGAAGTGTCATATTTTCACCGACCATAAGAGCCTAAAGTACTTCTTCACTGAGAAGGATCTGAAACATGAGACAGAGGCGATGACTGGAATTAGTGAAGGATTACGACTGTGACATTATCTACCATCCGGGAAAGGCTAATGTAGTAGCACATGCATTAAGACGCAAGTCTGCGACTTTGAACCAGTTGACAACTTAATAGGAGTTGAATAGAGATTTTGAGAGACTAAAGTTAGAAATGTCGAAACCATAGGAAGAGCGTATGTTATCAGCTTTAAACAGTGGTACCAAGTTTACTTGATAGAATAAGAGTTGTTCAGGCTTTAGATCAGCAGCTAGTAGAATGGAGGCAAAGGGATGAGGCCAAAGGTGATACCTTGTATAAGGTTTAAAGATGGGATTGTGCATCACAAAGGTAGGATGTGGGTGCCTAGCAGTGGACTCACTAAGAGTAGAGGTGATGACAGAAGCACATACTACACCGTATTCCATTCATCCAGGGAGTACAAAAATGTTTAAGGATCTGCAGTTATTGTATTGGTGACCAGGTACGAAGAGGACATCATGAGGTTTGTGAACGAATGTCTGACATGCCAGCAGGTGAAAGTTGAGCATCAGAGTTACTCTAGCAGGGCTTCTGAAACTGTTTCCGATTCCCACATGGAAGTGGAAGATGTGACCATGGACTTCGTGGTAGGATTTCCAGTTACACCACGAAGAATGAATTCTATTTGGGTGATAGTTGAAAAATTGAAAAATTCAGCTCATTTCCTACCAGTTAGGACTAATTTCTGGATGAATCAGTATGCAGAGTAGTAAATTCGAGAAATAGTCTGACTACATGGAGTTCCAGTTAGAATTGTGTCTGACAGATATCCTAGGTTTACCTCGAATTTTTTAAGGAAGCTTACACTGTGGATTGGATACGAAATTAGCTTTTAGTACAACATTTCACCCTCAGACAGATTGGGCAATCAAGCGAGTGATTCAAATTATCGAGGATATGCCCAGGGCATGCATGATAGATTTTGGAGGTAATTGGGAGTCGAAGTTGCCTTTAGTGGGAGTTCACTTACAACAATATTTATCAAAAACTATTGGTATAGCTCCTTATAAGGCATTGTATGGGAGGAAGTGTAGAACTCCCTTACATTGGGCATGAAGTAGGAAAAAGAGCTAGGTTGGGACAAAGATATATGACTCAAACAGTAAGTGTGATATAAAAAATCAGAGATAGAATGTTGAGAGCTCAGATTCGATAGAAAAGTTATGTCGACCAGCGGCGTAGAGACTTGGAGTTTGAGATGGTTGACCATGTGTTCTTAAAGGGTCACCATGGAAGGACGTTATGTGATTTGGAAAGAGGGGAAAATTGAGTCATAGATACATAATACCTTTTAAGATCTTAGAGAGAGTTGGAGCTCTGTCTTATCGAGTGGCTTTGCCTCCAAACTGGGACGGAATACACAATTTCTTTCATATCTCCATGTTGGGAAGTACTTTGCGAATCCTTCCCATGTGATTCTTCATGAGCCAGTGAGGTGGACATCAAACTTGTCCTACGAGGAGATACCTGTTCAAATCTTGGACAGTCAAGTTCATAGGTTGAGGAACAAAGAGATAAATATGGTAAAAGTTTTGTGGCGTAACCAACTAGTTGAGGAAGCCACGTGGGAAATCGAGCAGGATATGCGATCTCGCTATCCTGAGTTGTTTGGTAAGTCAAATTTCGAGGACGAAATTCTTTTAAGGAGGGTAGATTTGTAAGGTCCAAAAGCCTACAAGCTCGATAACAATAATTTTAGATGATTTATATGATTTTATCCATGTTATTCATGATATTTGATTGTTATTGTAATATATATGATGCTATGTTATATCCGAGATTTACTGTGTTGCTAGTTGTCTAAAGTTTTCAGGTTTGGAATTTAGTCTGGACCGAAGGAACGAGACTAGCCCTCGAATGAGTTAAGAAAAATGTTTTTTGTTTAGTTTAAAGTTATAAGTTGATGAAGTGTATTTTATAAGTTGACTAGAGTAATTTTTAAAAGTTTTTTTTGCAACTAATGGGCCGAACACTAAGCCCATTAGTCCACAAACCGAGTAAGCGTTCAAAAATATCAGTTTCTTTTCTCACTTTTGAACGCAGCCTACTCTCTCCCCATACCTACGTTTCATGTTCAAACTGTTCCAAATCTAGGGCAAGAGTTCTTCAGATTTTCGAGGCTAGATCGTTCTCCATTCCAGGTTAAATCAAAAATTCAGAATCAAGGAAATTTTTTAACGTTTTGGAACCTCCATTCAAGAGTATTGGTATTTTGATATGAACCCTAGATGAGAATGTTATTTTTATGCATGATTTATGAGAAAAGTTTGAAGTATGATGGATAATCGTGAAGCTTGATGCGTTTCCGATGTCTTTGATTAAAGTTTATTGAGATTCAAAAGTTAGATGTTTAAAATTCAGAATTTGGGTGGTGTATGTTAGATGTGAAGTTTTGATTCAAATCTTTGAAAGTTGGGTCTTTTGGTATGGATCTTTTGAATTTTTTCATGTGTTTAAGCATAAGTTACAATGGGTGAGTGTGTAGTGTTGAATTGATGTCGACATATAGATGAATGTTATGAAAAATTCATGAAACATGTTGACATTGTATGTGACTTTGTGGTGGCAATACGAGATGAAAAAAAGGGATTTGGACTTTCGGGATGAGCTCTGGAAGGGTTTATCCAAAATACGTGCTCAAGTGGATGTGAAATTGGCACACTGAGATAAGCTCCGGGGATGACCTTTTCAAAATACGTGCTCAGTATGACGGTTGCCACAAATGCATGTATCTCATCATAATTATGTGACAATATATGACATATTCAATTATGCTTATTTTGTTTTAGATATTTACAATTCCAAGGTAAGTATGTTTAATTTTCTAATTCATTATTTGCTGAGTCTTTAGACTCACTATATTTGAATGGCTGAGGTGATGACACCATTGATGATTATATTGATGAGTTTGGAACGGGACATGAAGAGGAGGAAACGGGCGGGCCATTGGGTGATGCATGAGTGCCATGTTTTGGAACGATGTTTATTGGCACAATTGTTTTGAATTTAGAAGAAGGAAACACAAGTTTTTATTTATTTATTTTATAGTTGGCCTTTTTGGAAATACTGCAAAAGTTTAGTCCTCTCAGTTGTTGGTGCACTTTAAACAATTTATAAGTAAAGATTTTTATTTTCCTCAAATTATTTTCCCTAAAATTTTATGTATGTACGTTTAGTAAATTTCCCGATTTTTGGGACGTTACAAACGTAGGAAAGAGTGACCCCGAGGGAAGGAGTAGCATCCTTAAGATTCCAATTACTTGGCTCAGGTTTTTACTTGGATTGTGTTATGATACACTGATTTCGATATGTTTGTACCTTAACCAGTATTTCAGATTGATGTTTTCAATTTGAGTTTTTTTTATGAATACCAGTTTCCGTTGATTTCTGATTAATATCAATTAAGATTTAATTCATGCTTAAGTTAAATTAGTTGGTTATTTTGGAGCGGGTCACTACAGCTAACCCACAAAGAAGTTTCTCAAGGTACATGGGAGTGAGGACATAAGAACACTAGAAAGGTCCATCTTGATACAGTGAGGAAAATAATTTAATCTAGGACATTACAAAAAAATAAAAAAATAGTAGTACTCTTTCTACCATTTACATAACCAGCCATGTCGGCATCAACATATCCATGCAAGCTAAAATCCGATTTTCTGGATCAGAAAGAGGTTATTTTCAGTACATCTCAAATAACGGAGAATACATTTCACCTTTTCTGAATATTGTTTTCATGGATTACTCATAAACTGACTCACAACTTCCACTTGATTGATTCTTCAATCTGCTTCGCTTCTAAATAAATATTTGGTTGACCTCTGTTAGTTAACAAAATATAATTGAGAGTTAGAGAGAATTCACTATTGTCTTGGAAATTCTAGAATATATTCTCAATTATTGTCCATGAGTGGTTTCTGGGGCTACCTTTTCTTGGTATCGCGGCATTATATTTTGGACATTAATTGGAGCATCTTGTTCCAAATCCATTCACCGAAAAAATTTCAAGTGAATTAACCCAATTTTTACATCATTTCTGTATATTTACCCAATGTATGTGTACAACACCTACTCATTGAAAATTACATCCATAGTCTTGATAATTCTACAATTTTGGTCATCATAATCAAACTCAATATCACCACAGTCAATAAAAAATATTTTTTAGACTTAGATCAAGTTTACTTATAACAGAAGCAACAACACGAAGATAAAAGAAACAACCAAATACTTTTAGAATAGAATAATTAATTTTTTGTAGCTCCAAGCCTCCTCTGGTATGTTGTAATTTACAGGCACCTAGGGATCCCTATTAATAAAATATGTTGTCGTGTTAATTTAATATACCCAAAACAATTTAGGCAGTCCAGGATGAATCCACATACTTCTTGCATGCTCATTATATTCATCCTTTTAGTCACACCATTTTGTTGAAGAGTTATATTGTTCATATCCTCATCACAGTGCTGCTTAAATTCATCAACTACTTATTCATCCCCATTAGAAATTCGTCTCATTTTATACCATTGTTTTCCTCTTCTTAAAAATTATCAAACACATCAGATTTATTTTTCAAAAAATAAACTCATTTCTTCTTGGTAGAATAATTAATGAATGCCATAAAATATTTAGATCCTCCAAGAGAACTCACAAGTGAAGGACCTCAAACATCAGTATGCATGAACTCCATTGTTCCTTCTCTAAGATTTTCTCATATTTAGAGAAACATACTCTTTTCTGCTTTCCAATAACACAACTTTCAAATAATTGAAGATCAAAAAATTTCAATCCTTGTATTTTATCATTTGAGACAAGCATGTTTATCTTTTTTTACTCATATGTACGAGTCTGCAGTGCAATAAATCTGACTCGATAAAACTATCATAATCTCAATCATATCTCTGCAATAAGAAGACATGTAAAGAGTTTCAATTTCATTTACACATGAAACAACTAAATAACCTTTAGTAATCAAGTTATCGTAAAAAAATTAAATTTCGCATCAATTTTGGTACATGGCTCACCCTTTGTCTTTTCCAAACAACCCCATTTGACATATTCAAACAATTCTCTAATACCCACTGTAACGCCCCAAAAATTCTTACCGAATTAATTGGCAATTAAAATAATTATTGATATGGAAAAAAATAATTATTACTGCCAAATGAGTTATAGAGTGTATTTACAAAATACACGTGCCAATTAGTCAATGAGTTTGACTATTTCTGAATATCTGATAATTTTGGCATTTTGAGATAATTATTGAGATAATGGAATTAAAAATAATTATTGATGCCAGATAATTTAATTTGAATAAAATAATCAGTTTGGGTCACTGGTCAAAGCTTAGAATTGACTCAATTTATTTATTGGGAATTAACTGGTCTAGTTGCCGGGTCAAAGTTCGCTATTTCAGATAATTGTAAAAATGTGTTAAATTATATATTGGAGTAAAATAACACAAGAGCATTAAAATGGATCAGACCGAGACATTTTATGACCAAATTTTATAATATTAAGTGGTACACTCTCTCTCACGCACTAAACACCTAAATCACACACTAAACCCTAACCCCCATTCACGTCCCGCCATCGCCGCCTGCCGCCTGCCGCCTTTCGCCGTCGATTGAGCATGCCATATTGTAGCTCTCGTCGAGGCGATCACAACAACCAAGAAACGTGAGTTTTGGTGTCCGATTTGGTGAGCACGACGTCGAGAAAGGGGTGACACTATTCATCATCTTCCTCGCGCGAATCGTCGGATTTCAGGTCGATTCTTGTTATTTTTGTGTTTTTCAAAGGTTCTAGGATGTGTGTAGAATATTTTCCAAGCTTATTACATCATTTTCAGTCGGAAATCGCATGGATCAGAGCTTAGAGCTCGCCGCCGTCGCCGCCGTCTGTAAATCGCTGATTCCGGCCGCCTCGGTGGTCCTCTTCGATCGGGGCTTAGTCCATTAGAATCGTCTCGTTGAGTTCTACAAGCCTGCAAAATTTCAGAATTTTAGGACTTGTTCTGCGATTTTCCGATGACCGCAGCCGCCATCGCCGCCGTCGTCTCCGGCGAGCCACCGGCCGTTGACATGCTAACCATTTTGATCGTCTCAATGTGATAGATCTGAATATTCAAGTTTCGATTCGAGATTCGAAATCGTTAAGCGGTGAGAGCGCAATAAAATTCGGTATTTTTTGGTCAAAGTTTGACCAGAGTTGACCAAGGTTGACTTTTGACAACTGTGTGATTTTTCGCAGATCGAAAGCCCGTTGAGGATAATTAGAGGCAGAAATAAGCAGTTTAGGAACTTGAGCTTCAAAAATTGGACAATTATGAGATTTTTCGAGTCCCGATACGCGCAACCGCAATTGTATAGGTTTTTTGTGCGTTTTAAACGCAAAGACATGTTATACCCTTCCTTGCTCATACCGTTTAGATCAGTATATTCACTGTTTGTTTATTAAATTGTGTTGTTGCATTTGTATGTGGATATAATATCACAAATTTTAACTCATGCATTATTCACGTTTTTATGTATTGTGGATGATTTTTCTGTCATGGCTAGGTCTTAGTTGTTGTTCAATGGTTGATGGTTGGATTAGGTCCCTTTGGGTGTTGGTTTAAGATGTCTTGAACTAGTGTCGGCAAGGTGAACAGTTGGATGGTTGTAAGGGTGGTCTATCTAGCGGGAAACTAAGGCAAGGCTAGGACGAGTGGGCTGTCCGGGTCGGGTAAAGTGTATTAGGGTCATATGTTATGGTTTGGTTCCGGATTATTTTATTTTGGACCGGGTAATTTATTTAGGAGTCCAAGTGTATGGTTTATTCATTGGGTCAATATTTGTTATTGGGTCTAAGATGTTTATTGGACTTAATTTATTTATTGGGTCTAATATGTTTATTGGGCTTGAGTTGTTTATTTGAGCTAAAATGTTATTTGGGCTTGCATGAATTGATAGTTATTGAGTCAGCTTATTGGGCTTAAGATAGTTATTGGGGGCTTAATTTATTAATTGGGCTAAATTTGTTAATGAGCCTAAGTTGTTTAATTTATTTGGTTGAGCTAAATTCTAAGTCAGGCTCGGTACTATTGGGCCAATCTAAGTTTGATCTGGGCCATTTTAAGTGTGATGGAGCTAGTCTAAGTATTTTTGGACCAGTATAAATGTTAACGTGCCAGTCTAAGTTTATGGGCTTTAGTTAAGGGGCAACAACTCGGAATAGCAGTGGCAAACAAAATAGTCCGTAAATATATATTTAATAGATGTATATGTATATTTTGATATAAATATGATTTTTATGGAAAATGAATTAAATATATATTTACGGGTAAAATTTTAAGAAAATTATTTTTCTAAGTTCATGATTCATGCATGTATTTTATGATGAGATAACGGGCATGTAAAGAAATATTTTTGGGAAGTTGAAGTGATTTGTGACAAACACGGGACTGGAGGTCGGGATACCGGGCCCTATGTGTAGTAACCCGCATTTCTAATTAGAGATTAATGAGTAAATTAATCACGCGATCATGTCTAGATTAAGTAAAACATGATTAAGTAAGTTCTTGTTGGATAACGAACTTCAGGAATGGATTCAGAGCACTCGAATTAGTTGAATTGGTTCAGCAGGATCGGACGGTCCGAAAGAGGAGTTCGGACGATCCGAAGTGGATCGGAAGCTCCGTGCCAGGATCGAAGGCTCCGATCAAGATCAGACGCTCCGTCGGCAAGATCGGAAGCTCCGATCTGGACCAAGGCACATGTCATCGCTTATGTCAGCAAGGTGACATCATGGCTGATATAATATTGAGCGATCGGATGCTTCTAAGGTGCGATCAGAGGTTCCGATCGAGTTCGGACGGTTCGAAACCGGGTTCGGAGGCTCCGAACGTTGCCTATAAATAGAGGGTCCGAGAATTCATTTTCTCGCACCAATTTCCTCTCTTCTATCTGATTCCTAAGCCTTCTAACTCAGATCTAGGGAGATCTAGGCATCCTACGGGGAATCTGGAAGTGACTTAGTGATCTAGACTTAGTCGCGGAGCTACGGCCTAGTTTTGAGCCTATCGTCAGCAAGGCTAACGACGGACGCAGGTATAGCTTTGGCATCCTAAAAATATTTAGGAGTATGCAATAGCTTAATTAAGGCTTTTAGAGCTTAATTGTTGATGCATGGATTATTTGCATTGTAGTAACAGTAGACTGGACTAGTAGGCTTGGAGTCTAGGTCATGGAGCTAGGTTTGACCAGCAGTGTTAGAGGTACGTAAGTAACTGACCGAGATAGCCGGCATGATATATTTACTTATATGTTGCATGAGTATGTGCTATATGTTTTATCATGTTTTAGCATGTTTTACCGTCTTAGCACATACATGATTTTACGTGTGACTGCATCCGGAGAGATGTGAGTCATTGACAAGTCTCCATAGGGAACAATGATCTCATTTTGGACTAGAGTCAGGTATGACAGTTTCCATGTGGGACTTGTATCCTGTTTTTGGATTTGGGTCAGGATGGGGTTGGCTCCAGCCCTGATATGGAGTATACGAGTACCCCGCAGAGTAGCTCTCTAGCCAGTACTGTATATTCCCGGTGCCATGAGCAAGTGTTTTCACTTGAGTTTTAAATCATCTGTGTGCGCATATTTGTATTTATATCATTGCTTCGTATTGAGCATTCTAGCTCATGCCCCTGTGTTTGGGTATTCGTTGTGTACCTTCTAGCAGGGCAGGTTTGAGGCTGGACGGTCCAAGACGGCTCTCAGCAGGATTGAGCTTGGGGAGTGCGAGGTTGTAGAGGGTAGGGATTTATTTACCCTGAACCTTCGATTTGGTTGTATAACAGTATTTATACACTTGTGATAGCGTCGGTTGTATTCTGCCGATTGGATTTGTTGTATTTTAATTATCCGCACTTTACGCTTTAAGCTTTTATTGCGTGCGCTTTTACTATAACTCTGATTAGGTAGTGGATTCGGGTTGGGTCACTACATTTTTGGTATCAGAGCGACGCATTGCACTGGGAATATCGTAAAGCGTATTAAGTAATTATCTGTTCTTATGTAACAGATGGCAGATTACGACGAGAGTCACGGTAGCGTAGACGGCGGTCGTTGGGGCAATCCGGACGATCGTAGACGTCAGGGACAGCCCAAGGAGCGCAGGCGAGTGAGCATGCGAAGATTCAAAGAGGTTAGCCCGAAGCCTTTGACGGGTGGTGAGATAGCTGAAGAGGCGGAGGATTGGATGGAGAGGATGGAGCAGTGCTTCCAGGAGTTCCGTTGCACGGCTGAGGATAGGATGGAGATTCTTGCCTTTATGCTTGAAGGCAGAGCGAGGAAGTGGTGGAGATCTACTTCCGCACCGTTCATAGCAGCTAGAGGTCCAGCTACTTGGGTCGAGTTCCGTACTGCTTATCAGAGATTTTATTTTCCTCCAGCTCTTCGACAAGCGAAAGCCAGTGAGTTGTTGAGTTTGCGACAGGGGACGATGACGATCGAGGAGTACCAGCAGAAGTTCTTTGTTCTGCTACCCTTTTGTCCTCATATTGCTGATAGTTCTAGTGGCGAAGTTTGATCATTTCCTTCAGGGTTTGAACCCTGACATTCATCGTATGTTTGTTGTGGGCGGTGATGGGACTTACGAGGATTTGGTGGACCGTTGTCGCCAGGCCGAGGACAGTATTCGGAGGAACAGGGGGCTTTACTCTTGCTTCTTCTAGGCCAGCGAGCTCTAGTCCTTTGGGTCCAAAAGGACAGTCCTTCAAGAAGCCAGGAGGTACTTCTTCTTATTCCTTTGGATCTGGTGGAGTGCATCGTTTTGGTGGACAGAGACCGAACCGGTGTACTCAGTGCCGACGCAGACATCTGCCAGGGCAGTATGGTCGATCGACCACTGCATGTTTCCAGTGTGGCCAGGAGGGTCACATGAAGAGAGATTGTCCTATGCTGATTGGGGCAGCGAGTGGTTCCGGAGGTTCTCATGAATCTGTTCAGCCACCTCAGTACCAGTAGCCACCTTTCCAGCAGCAGTATTCGCAACAGCGCCAGCATCCGCAGCAGTCTCAAAGACAGCCTACTCAGACTCCTTCTCGGGGTCATTCTTCGTTGAGGCCACGTACCCAGGGTCAGGTCTTTGCGCTTAACCAGGAGCAGGCGGAGGCTGACAGCGATCGGATGATTGCAGGTATCTGTAGTTTATGTGGTTTTCCTGCATATGTTTTAATTGATACCGGTGCATCACATTCTTTTGTCTCAGCACATTTTGCTAAGAAGTATAGATTGCCGTTTATTCCTTTAGACGTATTGCTAGTGGTTTCTACTCCTATGGGGAGCAAAGTTTTAGCCAAGCGTCTAGTTGTGGGTTGTGTTTTGGATTTTGAGGGACATCAGCTTAGTGCTAACCTAATGATTCTAGCGATGGAGGATTTTGATTGCATCATTGGGATAGATCTATTGACTACCTACCGAGCGATAGTGGATTGCTATCAGAGGTTTGTTCAGTTTCGTTCAGAGGATGATGAGTCATGGTATTTCTATGGTGAGGGAGCGCGACCCACGATGCCAGTGGTTTTAGCTCTGAAGGCACGGCGTGCTTTAGAGTCTGGCGGGGAAGGCTACCTTATCTACGCCATTGACGCATCCTTAGGAGAGCCAGATATCCGAGAGATACCAGTGATTCGTGACTTTCCAGATGTGTTTCCGAAGGAGATTCCAGGCTTGCCACCAGTTAGGGAGATTGAGTTTTGCATTGAGTTAGTGCCAGGGACTACACCGATTTCCAGAACTCCTTATCGATTGGCACGTCAGAAATGAAAGAGCTACAGAAGCAATTGCAAGATCTTCTTGATAAGGGTTATATTCGACCTAGCGTTTCGCCATGGGGAGCCCCAGTACTGTTTGTCAAGAAGAAGGATGGTTCGATGCGGTTGTGTATTGACTACCGTTAGTTGAATCAGGTGACAGTGTAGAATAAGTATCCTCTTCCGCGGATAAATGATCTCTTTGATTAGTTGCAGGGTACATCTGTCTATTCGAAGATTGATCTTCGGTCTGGGTATCATCAGTTGCAAGTTCGACAGGAGGATGTTCCTAAGACAGCATTTCGTATGTGGTATGGACACTATGAGTTTCTAGTGATGCCATTTGGTTTGACGAATGCTCCAGCTGTTTTTATGGATCTGTTGAACAGAGTTTTCCGCGACTTTCTGGATAAGTTCGTGGTGGTGTTCATCGATGACATTTTTGTGTACTCTCGCAGCATGGATGAGCATGCCTACCATCTCTATACTGTACTGCAGGTCTTGAGGGAGAGACAATTGTACACGAAGCTGAGTAAGTGTGACTTCTGGATTGACCGAGTGGTGTTCCTTGGTCATGTCATTTCTCAGGAGGGCGTATCTGTTGATCCTAGCAAGACAGAGACTATTTTGAATTGGTCATATCCGACTACAGCTTCTGAGATTCGTAGTTTCCTTGGTTTAGCAGGATACTATCGTCGTTTTGTGAAGAATTTATCTCAGATATCTAAGCCTTTGACTCAGTTGACAAAGAAAGACGTTTCTTTCATTTGTTCTGATGCTTGTGAAGATAGTTTTCGTGAGTTGAGACGTCGTCTGACGACAGCTCCAAATCTTGCCTTACCGTCTGGATCAGGTGGTTTTGTAGTCTTCACTGATGCTTCTCTCCAGGGTTTGGGGTGTGTGTTGACTCAGAATGGCCACGTGATCGCTTATGCCTCCAGACAGCTGAAGACTCACGAGGAGAACTATCTCGTACATGATTTAGAGCTTGCAGCCATTGTCTTTGCTCTTAAGATATGGCGTCACTATTTGTACGGAGAACGATTCGAGATCTTCACCGATCATAAGAGTTTGAAGTATCTGTTCACTCAGGCTGAGTTGAACATGCGGCAGCGTCGTTGGATGGATCTATTGAAGGATTACGATTGTGAGATCAAGTACCATCCAGGTTATTCTAATCCCGTTGCTGATGCGCTTAGTCGAAAAGTTTATGTGAGTTCCCTTCGTACCAGTTCAGTTTCGAAGGCAGTGGAGGAGTGTTGTTCTTTGGGATTCACGTTCCTTCATAAGAAAGAACAACAAGGGATTCGTGTCTCTTCTGTCCTTGCAGAGCCAGCGCTATACAGACGAATCCGGGAAGCTCAGAATTCTGATTTGAAGACTCAGAAGTTGGCCCGGCTAGCTGAAGGTGATAATACTTCTGGTTTTCATCTGCAAGGAGACGGTCTGTTGTGTCTTTCTGGTCGAGTTGTGGTACCCGAGAATTCTACTTTGAGGGATTAGATCTTATCGCAAGCTCACCGCAGTAGATTCTCTGTACATCCAGGCAGCATGAAGATGTATAAGGATCTTCGCACTCGATTTTGGTGGAAAGGGATGAAGTGCAGCGTTTATCAGTTCGTATCCCAATTCCTTGTGTGTCAACATGTCAAGGCAGAGTTTAGACGACCCGGAGGGTTACTTCATAGCTTAGAGATTCCTGAATGGAAGTGGGAGCATGTGACGATGGACTTTGTCACCCACTTGCCTATGTCTTCCAGGAATTGTGATGCTATTTGGGTTGTCGTGGTTCGGTTGTTGAAATCAGCACATTTTCTTCCCTATAACCGCGATTACACCTTTGATAGGATGGCACAATTGTATGTGCGGGAGATTGCTCGATTGCATGGGATTCCGTTGAGCATTGTCAGCCATAGAGATCCGAGGTTCACCTCGAGATTTTGGGGTAGTTTCCAGCGAGCCCTTGGTACTAATTTGAGCTTGAGTACGGCTTATCATCCAGAGACGGGCGGACAGTCGGAGCGTACTATTCGCACTCTAGAAGATATGCTTCGCGCGGCGGTGATGGATTTTGGTCCAGCGTGGCATGATCATTTACCATTGGTGGAGTTCGCCTACAACAATAGTTTCCATCGCAGCATTGGCATGGCACCATTTGAGGCTCTTTATGGACGCCGTTTTCGTACACCTTTGTTTTGGAATGAGGTTGGCGAGCGTCAGGTTGAGGGTCCTCAGATGATTCAGCAGATGATTGATGCAGTAGAGTTGATCCGACGCAGGATTAAGGCAGCCCAGGATCTACAGGCTAGCTACGCGAACACTCACCGCAGGCCACTTCATTTTGAGGTAGGAGAGTATGTTTTCTTGCGTGTTTCACCTTTTCGGAAGGTGATGAGGTTTGGTCGCAAGGGTAAGCTGACACCTAGATTTATTGGTCCTTTCGAGATTCTCGAGAAGGTTGGGGATGTGGCTTATCGTCTGGCCTTGCCACCCGATCTTTCGGAGATCTTGATGTGTTCCACGTGTCCTTGTTGAGGCAGTATGTGGCGGACGAGTCACATATTTTGCATCCAACCTAGGTAAAGGTAGATCGGGATCTATCGTATGTGGAGAAACCCCTATGGATTCTTGACAGAAAGGACAAGGTACTTCGTAATTAGCGCATACCATTGGTTATGGTACAGTGGCAACACAGAGGGACAGAGGAAGCTACTTGGGAGTTGGAGAGCCGGATGTTAGCCAAGCACCCCGAGTTATTTTGAGATTTTGTACTTCTTTATATCGAGTTTGTACTTTTTCAGTTGTATTAAAGAACATTTGGTTGACTATTTATGTTTTCCTCTAAAACTTAAATTTCGAGGACGAAATTTCTTAAGTGGGGGAGAATGTAGTAACCCGCATTTCTAATTAGTGATTAATGAGTAATTAATCACGCGATCATGTTTAGATTAAGTAAAACATGATTAAGTAAGTTTCTGTTGGGATAACGAACTTCAGGAATGGATTCAGAGCACTTGAATTAGTTGAATTGGTTCAGTAGGATCGGACGGTCCGAAGAGGAGTTCGGACGATCCGAAGTGGATCGGAAGCTCCGTGCCAGGATCGGAGGCTCCGATCGAGATCGGACGCTCCGTCGGCAAGATCGGAAGCTTCGATCTGGACCAAGGCACACGTCATCGCTTATGTCAGCAAGGTGACATCATGGCCGACGTAATATTAAGCGATCGGATGCTCCAAAGATGCGATCGGAGGTTCCGATCGAGTTCGGAAGGTCCGAACCGGGTTCGGAGGCTCCGAACATTGCCTATAAATAGAGGGTCCGAGAATTCATTTTCTCGCACCAATTTCCTCTCTTCTCTCTGATTCCTAAGCCTTCTAACTCAGATCTAGGGAGATCTAGGCATCCTACGGGGAATCCGGAAGTGGCTTACTGATCTAGACGTCGTCGCGGAGCTACGGCCTAGTTTTGAGGCTATTGTCAGCAAAGGGCTAACGACGGACGCAGGTATAGCTTTGGCATCCTAAAAATATTTAGGAGTATGCAATAGCTTAATTAAGGCTTTTAGAGCTTAATTGTTGATGCATGGATATTTTCATTGTAGTAACAGTAGACTGGACTAGTAAGCTTGGAGTCTAGGTCAGTGGAGCTAGGTTTGACCAGCAATGTTAGAGGTACGTAAGTAATGACCGAGATATCCGACATGATATATTTGCTTATATGTTGCATGAGTATGTGCTATATGTTTTATCATGTTTTAGCATGTTTTACCGTCTTAGCACATACATGATTTTACGTGTGACTGCATCCGAAGAGATGTGAGTCATTGACAGTCTCCATAGGGAACAATGATCTCATTTTGGACTCGAGTCAGGTATGACAGTTTCCATGTGGGACTTGTATCCTGTTTTGGATTCGGGTCAGGATGGGGTTGGCTCAGCCCTGATATGGAGTATACGAGTACCCCGCAGAGTAGCTCTCTAGCCGGTACTGTATATTCCCGGTGCCATGAGCAAGTGTTTTCACTTGAGTTTTAAATCATTTGTGTGCGCATATTTGTATTTATATCATTGCTTCGTATTAAGCGTTCTAGCTCACGCCCCTGTGTTTGGGTATTCGTTGTGTACCTTTTGGCGGGGCAGGTTTGAGTCTTGACGGTCCAGGCGGCTCTCAGCAGGATTGAGCTTGGGGAGTGCGAGGTTGTAGAGGGTAGGGATTTATTTACCCCGAACCTTCTATTTGGTTGTATAACAGTATATATACACTTGTGATAGCGTCGGTTGTATTATGCCGATTGGATTTGTTGTATTTTAATTATCCGCACTTTACGCTTTAAGCTTTTATTGCATGCGCTTTTACTATAACTCTGATTAGGTAGTGGATCCGGGTTGGGTCACTACATGATGACCTTTACACTTACGATTATTAGCATATGGATCCCCAAAGGTTGGGTGAAGTGGCATAGGGCGTTAGGGGTACACCCCACAGGCCGCCACGACGTACAATGGATATAGATTGATCAATCGAATTAGGTTACACTTCACTGATATGACCCACAGAAAATAATTTTTATGTATATGACATGCCAATGCTTATGTTACGTATTATGATATACGTATTATGTTATGATTTAGATTACGACGCAGTTTATGCATACAATTTTACGATCATGCATGCATTAGAATCCTCATGTTATTTTTATATACGTTATGTGCTTGCATGTGGTTTTATTTAGTAGTACTCGTTATTAAAGGTAGAGCATGCTGGGCCTTTAGGCTCACTAGATCTAAATGGTTTGCAGGTGAGTTTTATGTTATTCAGGAGGTTGTGGTCCCGACTGGTGGTGAAGACCTCTGTGCATCCGTGGCGAGCTAGCACACCCGTGACCTTCACCAGCTCATGTTTCAGTTGATTTAGTTTATGATGAGATATTTTATGTATTGAGCTATTTTTCGCACATGTTTACTATTTTTCATTAGTTTGCATACTTTTGAGATTATAGTCGTTTGCATGGATTTTAACTTGTTCGAGTTTTTAAACTTTTAAGATGCAATCACTTTTTATTATGTATTAAATTTTATGAAAATCTATTTTAAGTATAGATGCATATATGTATGGGCATATATGTAATATTTTTTTAAAAAATATTCCTTCGAGTTAGGGTCGTTTCATTTGGTATCAAAGCAAGGTCCTTGGAGGGTTGGCTAGCCTGCTACGTGGAGCTCAGAAGTCGCACTACCAGTCTGTGAGTTTTAAATTCTTTTAATTATGTTTTATGAATGGGACCCATGAGTTAGTTTTCACTGAAATTCATGTTATAAGGCTTTTAAATTAAAAACATAGCTATGCACTACGGTTGCGTGAGGGATTATTGGAAATTGCAGTATGTCTCCGAGTCGCGTAGTTTGCGATGCGGGTAATCAAGATCCACCTTCGTCTCTACCTTCACCTGCAGCTCTACCACTCGCAGCTTTTGAGAGGGCCAGCATGGGCATGCTAGCTAGTATCACGAGTTTACTTGAGCATCAGGCTGAACAACTTAGGAGGGCGCACGAGGAGGACATCATTGAGAGGTTCTGCAAGCAAGTATCGAAGGATTTTGTGTGGACCCGTGATCCACTTGTGGCTGAGGAGTAGATTCTAGCATTGTAGACGATATTTGCCTTTATGGGGACCCAGGATGCTGATTGGTTCAGATGCGCAATCTACATGTTAAAGGATGATGCAACTCTCTGGTGGGAAGGCGCAGTGACTGGTCTTGATCTGGCCAGGATGATTTGAAGGGATTTCAAGACGGATTTATTTGAAAAGTACTTCACAGAGGATGTGCGAGGCCATCTGATTCGTGACTTCATGAGCCAAAGACAGGGAGACAGGACTGTGGCCAAGTATCCGAGAAATTCGAGCGGGAGTGTCACTTCGTGCCCACGATTGCTACAATGGAGAGACGCCACGACATTTTACTGGGAACTTGAGGTCCGACATCAAGCATATGTTTCCATGGCAGACGTGACGAAGCACAAGGTAGCGGTTAGTCGAGCATGCCAATCCAAGAAGGGAGGAAGGAGATGCAGGCTGACTCCCAGAAGCAGAGAAAGTTCCAGCAGCCATCTAGAGGACATTCCTTGCAGCAGCCAGCAAAGAAGTCTTATTTTGGGTCGTCTAAGGGCTCATATTCTCTTAGACCGCAGCAGCAGCGGTAGCAGGTCCAGCAAAAACAACAGCATTAGGGGGCAGTTTCCCTTAGCACTGGAGGGGTACCTTCTTACAGACAGTGTCAGAGGCCTCATGCTGGAAAGTGTTTGGTTGGCTCAGGTAGGTTCTACCATTGTGAGGATCCGGAACAATTTCGTGGAACTATCACAGGGCGAGGCAGACCACAAGGTGCTTGTTTGTTGTGCAGGCTAAGGATGCAGATCATGATACTTCTCTTATCGCGGATAGTATTAATTTGCGTTCTTAAATTTCAGTTAATGGGATGCTTAGTTAAGATTTGCATTGGAAATTGCTTGACTATTGTACTTGTGTTTTAGAAATGGATGTGTAGGATGAGAATTGGGAATTGGTTAAATTAGCATGGTCAGGATTGAATTTAGGACGCTAATTGGTTGCTCTAGAGGAACGACCTATATCTGTTAGGAAATCTTTTGCGTACAGGGAAGATTAGCCTTAGAGGTATTGTTACGTTTGTGTTGCTAGATTATGGAGCTATGCATTCTTTTACCTCTCAGTAGTTTTTGAGGATTTTAGTAATTGTTTGCTATAGGTTAGATGCGAATGTTGGGTCGGAGAGAATGTTTTGAGAATTATCTTAGAGATTTGATTGATTTCTATTGAGGAATTTAGATTTCATTTTTCTCAGTAATTATTGAGCCATATGATTCGGGTGAAGGGTACTATTGAGAGATAAATTAGTTTGTTGAAGATATAAAATTTGAGGATTTGGTGATAGTCCTAATTGAGTAATTAAGTATTGATTGACGTTTAGTTTATTTTGTGAGGGATTGGGAAGGTGCTTTTGGGATAGAGGAAAATCAGTTACGTAAGTCATTTTATCGATTCTTTTCGAAAATATTGGAATCCTTCTTGTTGTTCATGCATTCCTTGATTCGCATGACATTGTTCATTGAAGATTCAGTCAATTTGGCTTAGAATGATATTTCGGTTATGAATTTCGGAAATTCATATTTCTTGATAACTTGGGTTCTAAATCTGGACATGGATATTGATTTGGGTGAGTATTGTTATTCAATTCCATTGGGATCTCGATTTTATTTTGTTGACATCGGATTACACCTTGGGATTTTATTTCATTTTCGTTGAGTGTGTGCGGATTTCCTCGTGTGTAAGCCATGCTGACAACCTTGATTTTTATTTTGTTGACATCGGATTGGCTCGTATCCCTTGTTCATGGAGCCTTGAATTGATTCGCTCACCCCTTGTATTAGACAGCAAACGAGTTCTTTCCTTTTTGCAGATTTGTTTTCCAGATTATTGTATTTTGATATTGTTCTTGTGAGACCTCGATTCTAATTATCTAATCTCAGGATAAACAATAATAAAGCATACAAGATTACAAGTTAATGAATTTTTTTTTTATAAACACATGCACGGACCCCGTGCACAAATCCGTGCACGGGTCCGTGCCTACAATTTCAAGAACACACGGACCCCGGGTCAAGTCCGGAAGGGGGTCCGTGCAAAACATCAAAAATAGCCAATTTTCTGCTAGCCTACACGGACCCTTACATATGAAGGGCACGGGGTCCGTGCATGCACAAAAAAACCAAGATTCTGAAATGCAAGGAGGCACGGACCCTTACACAAAAGAGGCACGCGTCCGTGCTCTGTTACACCAGAAAAACTTCAGCAATTACAGAGCCGAAATCAAGCAATACAACTCCCAAATTTTCATCAAAACATAATCATGCATTAAATCACAATCTCTCCAAATAAGACATGAAGTTGTAGAGTTGATCAATGCTAAAAAGGATAGAACATGCATCGGTTCTAGCTATTACAATCCGAATACAAAACATAACATGTTCGATTACATAATCGACTTCTAAAACACCAAGGCCTCACTCTATCAACTCGACCATCTAGCAATGCGATCTCTGACTCGGTCCTGCCCCACCTGTTGCCAAGCACACATACAAAGACAAGACAACAGCCGGATAATCCGATGAGAATAATATTCCCAGTAAAAGAGACTAGCATATAATAACATGTAAACATATCAAAACATGATATAAAATCAAATTCCACATATTACTGAAGTAATTCATTCAATTGCGGAATTAAAATGATATGCATGACTTTAAAACTTCTGGATTATCAAACTCAGATAATCAAATGAAATTCTTCTTTCTTTCTTTCTTCGGTTTGGGATCCCAAGGTTAAAATATCCAACGATTACACCGAACTCCCCTTTCGAGGTGGACGAGGTATATTTTAATCCTCTAGACTCTAGGGCATTATAGTGAGTTAATCGACACTTGTAGTAAAATCGCCTACCAAGGCCACTCAGCTATAATTTCCAGATCGTCTAATTCAAAATGAATAATCAATCATCTCAATATGAATGCATATGTAATCTCATGCATTCAAATATAAATTCAATCATAAAATCATATAAGCATATAAACATGCAAGTATGTGATTTTTTCTAGGACACTCGAATGAATCCGGATTCTAGTTAATCGTCCTATTCCATTTCAAAGTCATCTTATACCTTCTCGTCGTTTCAAACTCTTCAATCTGAAAATAACAAATCCTCAATCAATATCCAAACAAGTTCATCAATCGATAAAAGAAGACATCGATACTATAACGGCTCGACTCTTCTAAAACTGATCAAGACTGCAAGGCTCACAATCTTCAAGAACTTCAATTCAATCTATCAGAAGAATTCATGGTGATCAAAATCAATATCAAACTCATATCAAACTCGTATAACTTAAAACATCAAACGACGTTCAAACTTCAAACTGACGGCATAACGACTATATACTGATCAAACCGGAACGCAAACAGCAAGATAACAATCCAAAGAACTCATAATAAACCTCAAACCCTCAATTCCAATACAATCCCAACACATCAAAAAAACAAGGTTTTCGAACATAATAAGAAAAATCATAACAAATCCGATCGTCGTTAGATCTTCGAACCGTCTTAGATATACGATCACTGCAAACTCATAATCATCCTCTCCGAATATCAATCAATTCTAAAGACATCCAAAAAATTCAAACCTCTTAGAAATAAGAGAAACTTACTTCCAAACGGAGCACGTCGATGCTGTGATCGTAGATATCAAGTCAGAATTCAATTTTATCGGACGGATTGAGCTAGAATCGAAATCACAAAAGCTTGGGGAAAGCTTTCTCGCCTAAAATGGTGAAGGGGCGACTTGGAGGAGAAAAGGAAGCAATGAGAGACTTAGTCAACACGTCTAAGGATATAACAAATCCACTTTTTGCATTCTAGCCCCTTAAATTTCCTAAAATTGCAAAATAGTCCCTGATCAATAAAAAGTCCGATCTCGAATTCTGAAATCACTGATTAACTCAAATAACATCAATTAAGATAAAAACGGGGCGTTAAAATTCTCCTCTTCTAAGAAAAGATTTCGTCCTCGAAATCATCGATATCAACTCATAAGAAGATAATTAAGAATTCAAGAACAGAATTAAGAACTCACGTAAGATGAATAAATCAGGAAATCTCTGTCTCATGTCAGATTCTGTCTCCCAAGTCGCTTCTTTGACTCCGTGATGACTCCACTGAACTTTCACCAAAGGACTCGATTTGGTTCTGAGCTATTTTCTCCTTTCTGTCAAGGATCTGAATCGGTCTCTTGAAGTAGCTTAGAGTTTCATCAAGTTCGGCTTCGTCAGGCTGCAGAACATATGAAGGATCGGATGGTATGTCCTCAACATCGAGACGTGAAATACGTCCGTGAATTCCAGATAAAGAAGGAAGAAGTGCTAATTTGTAGGCTAGATCGTCTATCTTCTGTAAAACTTCATATGGGCCGATGAATCTCAATGGCAACTTTCTCTCTTCCCAAATCTAACAGTACCTCTAAATGGAGAAATCTTCAAGAATACACGGTCTCCCTGATCAAAAGATAGAGGTCTGCCACGGATATTCGCATACTTTGCTTGTCGGTTTTGAGCAGTCTTCATTCTCAATTCAAATAATCTTCACCTGCTCACCATATCACGAATCATATCTGGTCCCCAAGTCTGGGGACTCAGACATCTCATCCCAGTACAAAAGGAGATCTGCACTTCCTTCCGTACAACGCTTCGAATGGTGTCATACCTATACTCGTCTGAAAGCTGTTGTTGTACGAAAACTCAACTAGAGGCAATGAATCATGCCAAGTAGTGCCCAAAGTCAAGCACCACTGCTCGTTACATATCCTCCAGAGTCTGAATCATCCTCTCAGACTGCCCGTCCGTCTGAGGATGATACGCTGTACTCAGGTGCAACCTAGTACCAAGAGCCTCTGGCAGGATGTGCCAGAAGTGAGAAGTAAACCGAGGATCTCGGTCAGAAACAATCGATCTCGGCACACCGTGCAATCTGACAATCTCTCTAACATACATGTCGTCCATCTGATCATGACGATATGTCATCCGCTAGGGAATAAAACAAGCAGACTTCGTCAACCTATCAATCACTACCCAAATAGCATCACATCCTTGAATAGATCGGGGTAGATTCATGACAAAATCCATCGAGATATGATCTTACTTCCATTCCGGAATAGATAAACTGTGCAGAAGACCTCCCGGCCTCTTTCTCTCGTACTTTCACCTGCTGACAGTTCAAACAACGGATACAAACCTCGCAACATCACTTTTCATCTTCTTCCACCAAAACTAACTCTTCAGGTCGTTAAACATCTTTCGGCCTCCTGGATGAACACTGAACCGACTGCAATGTGCCTCTCGCAGAATACGCTATCTCAACTCAGAAATATCACGCATAACAATACGGTTATTCACAAATAAAACATCATCCCTGACCTGAAACTCAGACTGGTGTCCAGATCTCACTTTCTCTATCGAATTCTGAATACTCTCATTGGATTTCTGTGCTTCTCTGATCGACCACAAACAACTCTGGCTCGGCCTGGATAGCACAAACTCTGATAGGACTCCTATCTGATTCAAACTCCAATCCAGAATTGCAACAGTCGTCAATCAAACGAGACACACCGATGGTCGAAAGAGATAAAGAACAAAGCTTGCAACTCAAAGCATCGGCAACGGCATTTGACTTCCCCGGATAATACTTAATCTCGCAGTCGAAGTCCTTCAATAAATCTAGCCATCTCCTCTGTCTCATATTCAACTCAAACTGTGAAAATAAGTACTTAAGACTCTTATGATAAGAAAAAATCTCAAAAAACTCACCGTACAGATAGTGACGCCAGATCTTCAAGGCAAAAACAATAGCAGCGAGTTCAAGATCATGAACTGGATAGCGAGTCTCGTGCGGTTTCAACTGCCTTGACGCATGTGCTATCACGTGCTTCCTCTGCATAAGAACACAACCCAGACCAAAATGAGAAGCATCTCAATACACCGAAAAACCTCCAGAACCTGATGGAATAGAAAGAGTCGGAGCGCTAGTCAATCTCCTCTTCAACTCAATGAAACTGGTCTCACACTCTGCAGTCCAAACAAAAGGCGCGTTCTTCTGAGTCAGCTGGGTAATCGGCTTCGCAATTGAAGAGAAACCCTGGATAAATCTGCGATTGTAACCCGATAAACCCATAAAACTTCGAATCTCAGGCACAGAAGTCGGCCTACGCCAGTTCATAACTGCCTTGATCTTGCTGGGATCAACAGAAATCCCGTCTCCCGAGATAATGTGACCAAGAAAAATGACTCGGTCTAACCAAAACTCGCACTTCGATAGTTTGGCAAACAACTGTTCAGTTCTCAAAATATGCAAAACAATTCTCAGATGCTCTTCATGATCAGCACAGCTCTTCGAATAGATCAGGATATCGTCAATAAAAATAATAACAAACTCATCTAGAAAGTGCTGAAATATTCAGTTCATCAACCCCATAAAGACTGCTGGGGCGTTAGTCAAACCGAACGGCATGAAAAGAAATTCAAAGTGGCCATACCTCGTTCGAAACACACACATAGGAACATCCTCCTCACGAACTCTCAGTTGATGATACCCAGATCTCAAATCTATCTTCGAATAAATACACGAACCCTGCAGTTGATCAAAAAGATCATCTATACGAGGTAAAGGATACCTGTTCTTAACTGTCGCCTGGTTCAGTTGGCGGTAGTCAATGCAGAGACGCATAGAGCCATCTTTCTTTCTAACAAATAGAACAGGAGCACCCCAAGGCGACACACTAGGCCGGATGTATCCCTTGGAGATCAAATCTTCGAGTTTCTCCTTCAGTTCTTTCAATTCGATCGGAGCCATTTTATACGAAGCTTTAGAAATTAGCTGAGTACCTGACGTCAGTTCGATGCCAAATTCTATCTCACGAATAGGCGGTAATCCCGGAATCTCATCCGAGAACACATCAGGAAACTCTCTAACCACTGGTATGTCAGTCAACACCGGGCTAGACTTCAAAACATCCACTGCCCAGATCAAAAAACCCTCTGCTCCTTTCTGCAACAGTCTAGTCATAGACAAAACAGAAATCAAAGGAATTCTAGATCGAGAACCCTTACCAAAGAATCTCCACTCATCTGACATTTCTGGTCTAAAACGGACTATCTTCTGAAAACAATCTACTGTAGCCCTGTACTTAGTCAAAACATCTATGCCAACTATGCAGTCAAAGTCAGACAAACCAAGTACAATACAGTCGATCTCGATCAAATTTCCTTCAAAACTCAATCCACAATTTCTAACAAAATTCCTCCACCCAAAGGTGAAGTAACAGAAACTACAGTAGGTAATGGCTCAATAGGCAAGGCATGCATCAACACAAATTTCTCAGAGATGAAAGAGTGAGAAGCACCTGTATCTATCAAAATATTAGCAGTATAATCAAAGATCAAACAATTACCTGCAATCACATCATCAGGTGCAGCCTGAGCCTGATCCTTATTCAGAGCATACACTCTCGCCTGCTGTCTAGGAGGTTGGTTCAAATTCTGGTTGCCTCCTTGACAATTCTGTTGTTGAGGTTGGAAAGAGTGAACTGCATTCAATTGCCTCTGAGGCTGAGATGACTTGTCGAGAAGCATTACCACTCTATGCTTGCTCAAAGCCAACGTTGAGGACAAAGTCTAGCATAATGCCCTGTCTGCTGACAAATATAGCAATTCCCAAATATTCCCCTACACTGGTCACTGGAGTGACGACCTCCACACTTGCTACAAGAAGTACCAGAGGAACCTGAACCTTGACTATAACTGTTCTGTTTCGAGCCTCTAGAACTTGAAGAGCTACTTCCAGAGTTCTTAAACTATTTTCCCTTGGGACAAAAGTAATTCTTCTTATTACCTCCACTGCTACCACTTTCAGTCCACGATGGTTGATTCTGGTAATGGGACTATTGGGCCTAAAATTGCTTCTGTTGTTGCTGAGGTGCATACTGGTTCCCTCTCTGTCTTATCAGTCCAGCTTTCGCACCCTTGGCATGATCCATCGCATCTGCAAAGTTATTCGGCTTTCTGGTATTCACAAGAGTGAAGATATCAGGATTTAATCCATTGATGAATTGATCGGCTTTAGCTTCTTTCGTTGTCAGCAATGTGAGGTGCGAACCTCAACAAGCTGTCAAACTTGGCAACATAGTCCTCGATACTCAAAATTTTCCTTGCTTCAAATTTGCGAATTCGGCATTCTTATCCTTACAGTATGAAACTGGGAAGAATCGTTTATAAAACTCAGTCTTGAATAGAATCCAATTTATAAGAGTACCTCTGTTCTCCATGGATTTCTTAGTTGAGGTCCACCATTTCTTAGCCACTCCGTGTAGCTGATGAATAACCAATTTAATTTCGCCGGTCATCGGAATAGTCGAGAGAATCAAATAGCTGATCTATATCATCCAGCCAGCCCTCGCAATACATGGGATTCTCCGTACCTTTCAAAGATCGGTGGTCGGAAAGATTGAAAACTCTTCAGTAAGGTTTCCATAGGGGTAGCCGTGGCATCCATCTGATTCTCAACCGTTATCTCCCTTGTCATTCGGAGGAGTCATTACAGGTTGAGTTTCAGTCATAGTAAATACTGGTGGAGTTTCATGTTCAATCTTCTTCGAGTACCCATCTAAAATCAAAGGGATTAGAACACATAAATCTCAATCTCAAAATTCCAGTGTCCCACAACCTCTGATCTTCTTACTCAAGCCAAAATATGGAACTCGGATTCAATAAATGATTATAGTTCATATCTCAATCAATTCATGCTTTATAAATTAAATCACATAATCATGTAATTCAAATAGTTCTCAAACAATAAAGCATGCTTGCATTGTATTTAATAAATTAATTAACTAACTCAAACACCCGCGAGAAGCCAATACAAGCGGACTCGATCTACCCCGCTCTCTTCTAAATTCAGTCCAAGATCTTAATGCTTTGATACCACTTAATGTGAGACCTCGATTCTAATCATTTAATCTCAGGATAAACAATAATAAAGCATACAAGATTACAAGTAAATGAAATTTTTTTTTTTTTTATAAACACATGCAAGGACCCCGTGCACGGGTCCGTGCCTACAATTTCAAGAACACACAGACCCCGGGTCAAGTTCGGAAGGGGTCCATGCAAAACATCAAAAATAGCCAATTCTCTGCAGCCTACACGGACCCTTACACATGAAGGCCACGGGGTCCGTGCATGCACAAAAAAACCAAGATTCTGAAATGCGAGGAGGCATGGACCCTTACACAAAAGAGGCACGGGGTCCGTGCTCTGCTACACCAGAAAAAATTCAGCAATTACAGAGCCGAAATCAAGCAATACAACTCCCAAATTTTCAACAAAACATAATCATGCATTAAATCAAAATCTCTCAAAATAAGACATGAAGTTCTAGAGTTTATTAATGCTCAAAAGGATAGAACATGCATCGGTTCTAGCTATTACAATCCGAATACAAAACATAACAAGTTCGATTACATAATCGACTTCTAAAACACCAAGGCCTCACTCTATAAACTCGACCATCTAGCCATGCGATCTCTGACTCGATCCTGCCCCACCTGTTGCCAAGAACACATACAAAGACAAGACAACAACCAGATAATCCGGTGAGAATAATATTCCCAGTAAAAGAGACTAGCATATAATAACATGTAAATATATCAAAACATGATATAAAATCAAATTCCACATATTCCTCAAGTAATTCATTCAATTGCGAAATTAAAATGATATGCATGACTTTAAAAGTTTTGGATTATCAAACTCAAATAATCAAATGGAATTCTTCTTTCTTTCTTTCTTCGGTTTGGGATCTCGAGGTTAAAATATCCAACGATTACACCGATCTCCCCTTTCGAGTTGGATGAGGTATATTTTAATCCTCTAGACTCTAGGGCATTATAGTGAGTTAATCGACACTTGTAGTAAATCACCTACCAAGTCCACTCAGCTATAATCTCCAGATCGTCTAATTCAAAATGAATAATCAATCGTCTCAATATGAATGAATATGCAATCTCATGCATTCAAATATAAATTCAATCATAAATTCATATAAGCATATAAACATGCAAGTATGTGATTTCTTCTAGGACACTCGAATGAATCCGGATTCGAGTTAATCGTCCTATTCCATTTCAAAGTCATCTTATACCTTCTCATCTTTTCAAACTCTTCAATCTGAAAATAACAAATCCTCAATCAATATCCAAACAAGTTCATCAATTGATAAAAGAAGAAATCGATACTATACCGGCTTGACTCTTCTAAACTGATCAAGACTGCAAGGCTCACAATCTTCAAGAACTTCAATTCAATCTATCAGAAGAAGTCATGGTGATCAAAATCGATATCAAACTCGTATAACTTAAAACATCAAAAAGACGTTCAAATTTCGAACTGACGGCATAACCGCTATATACTGATCAAACTGGAATGCAGACAACAAGATAACAATCCAAAGAACTCATAATCAACCTCAAACCTCAATTCCAATACAATCCCAACACATCACAAAAACAAGGTTTTCGAAAATAATAAGAAAAATCATAACAAATCCGATTGTCGTTAGTTCTTCGAACCGCCTTAGATATACAATCACTGCTAACTCATAATCATACTCTCCAAATATCAATCAATTCTAAAGACATCCAAAAATTCAAACCTCTTAGAAATAAGAGAAACTTACTTCCAAACAGAGCACTCGATGCTGTGATCGTAGATATCAAGTCAGAATTCAATTCTATCGGACGGATTGAGCTAGAATCGAAATCACAAAAGCTTGGGGAAAGCTTTCTCGCCTAAAATGGTGAAGGGGAAACTTGGAGGAGAAAATGAAGCAATGAGAGACTTAGTCAACAAGTCTATGGATATAACAAATCCACTTTTTTGCGTTCTAGCCCCTGAAATTTCCTAAAATTGCAAAAATAGTCCCTGATCAATAAAAAGTCCGATCTCGAATTCTGAAATCACTGATTAACTCAAATAACATCAATTAAGATATAAACGGGGCGTTACAGTTCTGAACCATGTCTCTTCAATTTCGATTTGATTATGACCCAGCAAGTTATTTATTAAGCTAAGTTATACTCAACGTCGTCTTGACATTGTTTTGGCTCGTAACTGATAGTGATTGTTAGCACCATTGGAATTTAGTGTTTGGCGGGCACCAGATAGAATCGTGGGATATTTGATATCGAGGTTTTGTTGAGATTCTATTATGATTGAATTCCAGGGCTCTTATGAGTCGAGACTACCGTTAGTGGAGTTCACCTATAGCATCAGTTGTCAGGCGTCCATAGGTATGGCTCCATACGAGACTTTTTCAAAACAAGGTATAGATCTTCCGTGCATTTGAAAGTTGTTGGCGAGAGGATTCTCTTAGGTTCCGAGTTAGTTCAGCAGACTACAGATATCGTGGTTCGAATTCGGAACAAGATGAGGGCCATACAGAGTCGTCAGAAGAGTTATGCTGATCGACGACTATGAGACCTCGAGTTTGCTGTTGGAGACCTTGTGTTTGTGAGGATTTTGCCAATGAAGGGCGTGATGCGTTATGGATATGAGCCTCTGCAGTTGGCATCAGACTTGTCGTCCGAGGAACGACTAGAGCAGATCTTAGCACGGGAGGAGCAGATACTTAGAACGCGAGTTTTTACCTTGATAAAGGTCCGGTGTTAGAATCAGTCAGAGGAGGAGGCTCTCTCGGAGGCCAAGGTCGTTATGCGTACGTATTGTCCAGAGCTTATCGGTACTTACTCCAATTTCGAGGACGAAATTCCATTTAAGGGGGGGAGAGTTGTAATGCCCCAAAAATTTATTACCGAATTAATTAGAAATTAAAATAATTATTGAGTTGGAAAAAATAATTATTACTGCCAAATGAGTTATAGAGTGTATTTACAAAATACACGTGTCAATTAGTCAATGAGTTTGACTATTTCTGAATATCTGATAATTTTGGCATTTTGAGATAATTATTGAGATAATGGAATTAAATATAATTATTGATGTCAGATAATTTAATTTGAAGAAAATAATCAGTTTTGGGTCACTGGTCAAAGCTTAGAATTGACTCAATTTATTTATTTGGAATTAACTGGTCTAGTTGCCGGGTCAAAGTTCGCAATTTCAGATAATTGTAAAAATGTGTTAAATTACATATTGGAGTAAAATAATACAAGAGCATTAAAATGGATCGGACCGGGTCATTTTTAGGACCAAATTTATAATATTAAGTGGTACGCTCTCTCTCACGCACTAAACACCTAAATCACACACTAAACCCTAACCCCCATTCAACGTCCCGCCATCGCCGCCATGCCGTCCGCCACCTTTCGCCGTTGATTGAGCATGCCATCTTGTAGCTCTCGTCAAGGAGATCACAACCATATCAAGAAACGTGAGTTTTTGTGTCCGATTTGGTGAGCACGACGTCGAGAAAGGGGTGACACTATTCATCATCTTCCTCACACGAATCGTCGGATTTCAGGTCGATTCTTGTTGTTTTTGTGTTTTTAAAGGGTTCTAGGATGTGTGTAGATTATTTCCCAAGCATATTACATCATTTTCAGTCGGAAATCGCATGGATCAGAGCTTAGAGCTCGCCGCCGCCGCCGCCTGTAAATCGCCGATTCCGGCCACCTCGTTGGTCCTCTTTGGTCGGGGCTTAGTTCATTAGAATCGTCTTGTCGAGTTCTACAAGCCTGCAAAATTTCAGAATTTTTGGAGTTGTTCTGCGATTTTCCGATGACCGCCACCGTCTTCTTCGGCGACCCACCGGCCGTCGACATGCTAACCATTTTCGATCGTCTTGATGTGATAGATACGAATATCCAAGTTTCGAGTCGAGATTCGAAATCGTTAAGCGGTGAGAGCGCAATAAAGTTCGGTAATTTTTGGTCAAAAGTTTGACCAAAGTTGACCAAGGTTGAGTTTTGACCATTGTGTGATTTTTCGCAGATCGGAAGCCCGTTGAGGATAATTAGAGGCAGAAATCCGCAATTTAGGAATTTGAGCTTCCAAAAATGGAAAATTATGAGATTTCCGAGTCCCGATATGCGCAACCGCAACTGTATAGGTTTTCGTGCGTTTTAAAAACGCAAAGGCATGTTATACCCTTCCTTGCTCACACCGTTTAGATCAGTATATTCACTGTTTGGTTATTAAATTGTGTTGTTGCATTTGTATGTGTAATTAATAGCACAAATTTTAACTCATGCATTATTCACGTTTTTATGTATTGTGGATGATTTTTCTTCCATGGCTAGGTCTTAGTTGTTGTTCAATGGTTGATGGTTGGATTAGGTCCCTTTGGGTGTTGGTTTAAGATGTCTTGAACTAGTGTCGGCTAGGTGAACAGTTGGATGGTTGTAAGGGTGGTCTATCTAGCGGGCAACTCAGGCAGGGCTCGGATGAGTGGGTTGTCCGGGTCGGGTAAAGTGTATTAGGGTCATATGTTATGATTTGGTTCCGGATTATTTTATTTTGGGCCGGGTAATTTATTTAGGAGTCCAAGTGTTTGGTTTATTCATTGGGTCAATTTTTGTTATTGGGTCTAAGATGTTTATTGGACTTAATTTATTTATTGGGTCTAATATGTTTATTGGGCTTGAGTTTTTTATTTGAGCTAAAATGTTATTTGGGCTTGCATGAATTGATTTAGTTATTGAGTCAAGCTTATTGGGATTAAGATAGTTATTGGGGGCTTAATTTATTAATTGGGCTAAATTCGTTAATGAGCCTAAGTTGCTTAATTTATTTGGTTAAGCTAAATTTCTAAGTCAGGCTCGGTACATATTGGGTCAATCTAAGTTTGATCTGGGTCATTTTAAGTGTGATGGAGCTAGTCTAAGTATTTTTGGGCCAGTATAAATGTTAACGAGCCAGTCTAAGTTTATGGGCTTTAGTTAAGGGGCAACAACTCGAACTAGCCAGTGGCAAATAAAATAGTCCGTAAATATATTTAATAGAGGTATATGTATATTTTGATATACATATGATTTTTATGGAAAATGAATTAAATCTATATTTACGGGCAAAATTTTAAGAAAATGATATTTCTAAGTTCATGATTCATGCATGTATTTTATGATGAGATAACGGGCATGTAAAGAAAATATTTTTGGGAAGTTGAAGTGATTTGTGACAAACACGGGACTGGAGGTCGGGATACCGGGCCCGATGACCTTTCCACTTACGATTATGAGCATATGGATCCCCAAAGGTTGGGTGAAGTGGCATAGGGCGTTAGGGGTACAACCCACAGGCCGCCACCACGTACGATGGATTTAGATTGATCATTCGAATTAGGTTACATTTCACTGATATGACCCACAGAAAATAATTTTTATGTTTATGACATGTCAATGCTTATGTTACGTATTATGATACGCATTATGTTATGATTTAGATTACGACGCAGTTTATGCATACAATTTTACGATCATGCATGCATTAGAATCCTCATGTAATTTTTATATACGTTATGTGCTTGCATGTGGTTTTATTTAGTAGTACTCGTTATTAAAGGTAGAGCATGCTGGGCCTTTAGGCTCACTAGATCTAAATGGTGTGCAGGTGAGTTTTATGTTATTCAGGAAGTTGTGGTCCCGATTGGTGGTGAAGACCTCTGTGCATCCGTGGCGAGCTAGCACACCCGTGACCTTCACTAGCTCATGTTTCAGTTGATTTTAGTTTATGATGAGATATTTTATGTATTGAGCTAATTTTCCGCACAAGTTTACTATTTTTCATTAGTTTGCATACTTTTGAGATTATAGTCGTTTGCATGGATTTTAACTTTTTCGAGTTTTTAAACTTTTAAGATGCAATCACTTTTTATTATGTATTAAATTTTATGAATATCTATTTTAAGTATAGATGCATATATGTATGGGCGTATATGTAATATTTAAGTCAGAATATTCCTTCGAGTTAGGGTCGTTTCACCCACAATATCCCAAGGTCCATCCGACACATGTATTTTCTCACAATTTCCAGCAACATGATTTTTCATAGTTTCATGATGAGGAGTCTTGTGAAATGAAATACCCGAATCCAAAAGAAAAAAATCAATATGGACTATCAAAAGAAAACAATAGCGGATCTTGAATCTAATTTAGTTGCCATGTTTTTAGTGTTTTCCCTTCTTTGGTTCCAGACAATTATTTTCATATTTTCTTGTCATACAGAATTCCAACAATTTAGATTTCTACCAGATACTAAATTATTTTTACCCATCCTTGATTGTGATCTTGTAGTAACCCGATTCCCATTTTAAGGTGATTAAAAGTTAAACATGATCAAGAGTTATTAATTTAAACAAGAGTTATTAATTTAAAAAAATGAACTGATATTTGAACTCGAAATAGAAATCTATGTTTCGGACCCTCTGAAGAATTTGGAAGATCCGAAGGTGGTTCAAAAGCACCAAACTCTTCAGAATGGAGATCAGAAGCGCATGTGCAGTTCGGAAGGTCCGAAGGTTAGGACATGTGCACTATTGACATGTCAAGTGTGTGAAAACACATGTGAAAGCATGCAGATATGAGCTTTAAAATTTGGAGTTTGGAGCTTCCAAAGTCGAGATCGGAGATTTTGATTAGAGCAATTTGGGACATGGAGTGCATGCAAGGATCGGAGCTTTCGATCGTCGCCTAAAAATAGGCCACCTGAGATCATTATTCCTTGCTCATTTACAAGTTTCCTCTCTCATATTCAGTGGTTTCTTGGGTGTTCTAGCCTTCCGATTGAGGCCCGAGCACTAGCGGGGCGCTTTTGGAGTAGCAACGGAGTTGTGTCCAAAAGACAAAGCCTTCGACTTCAAAGGGCTAACGATGGACGCAGGTATAATTATAGACCCAAAATAGCTTTTGTGAGTAGCTATTAGTATATTTAAGGTTTTTAGATAAGTTATAGTTATATGATATTATCTTGGCTTGTAGGCCTGGACAAAAGGCAGTTGTACAACTAAGCCAATAGTGAGGTATGTAAGTACAGACTGATACAGGCATCTGAGTATGCATATTTATGAGTTGAATTATTATCTATTTGAAAGATATTATTGTTCATGATATTGTATGCGACATTGACATATCATGTTGAGCCTGTTATCCTTTCGAGATAACTTGTTGTTCTAGGGTTGCTCATCCCTAGTATCTACTTGTACGATCACATACCTTGTGACACCAACTATATCAACGGTGCAGCATGCGTGGTTTACCCAGGACGGTGATAGTCCAAGATCAAGTTCAGTATGTTGTGGCACCAACTGAATCCGTGGGGGGCATCATGCACATATTAGAGGCGTCTTGGTTCTGAGTGTAAGAGTGGCGTGGCCCAGTGAGCCAACTGTGTGGCGTATGGGCTTTGAGTGACTCTTTGTATAAACAATCTTTTGTTTTAATATTATTTACACGTTTATATGGCAATGACTTTTGTATTACATTCATATTGTTATAATTGTGCGATATACTATTGTTGTTTTGATAAAAGACCTTGAATATACAATATATGTAATGTAAAGATGTGGTAGAACATGGAGATGTCTATCAATGACAATACATCTTAATAGTCACAGTTTGATTCTAAAACCGTTCCTATTCGATCTGAGCCGTCCGATAATAAGGATAAGGATCGCTCCGTTTTGAGACTAGCATTTGGCGATGCGGAGTATCACGTTTCATGGAAAGGAACATGGAGATGTTCGAAGCATGGCAAATGGAAATACATAGGAAGAAAAATCGAACTAACCCTAATCCGTACTTATCCAAGTGGTTATCACTTATTCGAGTGGATAAAGTCCGCTGATTTGGTTGAACACCATTAGTCCTTACTACTTGAAACATCATGGAGACTCTATAGGCAAGTGCTGTGCTTTGACTCGTTTTACCGACCCTATGGGGGTCATCATGTGTCGAGATTGGGTAACGTTACGACACATATAGAGGAGTCAATGCATTGATGTCAAGGATTTCACCACACATACTTGGCGAGTGTGGATATCCAATGCGATCTTAGGAGATATTAAGTGTGACAAATCTCTGGCCAGAGTACTTGATGTGATTTAAGAAATGGTTTCTTAGTAGCACATTTGCGATTTCACTAATTTGATCTTCAAGATGCATTGCATAGTTATCCGAATCTTCTTAGAGCGACTCCTCGAAAATCCAATGGGTTGTTGATTCGATCGGGATATAAGTGATGAAGGGACCGTACTGAAAACGCCTAACCAAACTTACTGGTTCTTGTAGGCCCTATCGATGATACCTATGAATCATGGGGCGATGTTGCTAGAGAGGCGCTTTTACCATGATTCGTTGGGCAAGTCGAAAGTTGTTGTTCCGAGTCACAAGGAGTTGAGAGCCCACGGCTAGCTGTATCCCTGAACCATTGAGGGTCACACAGCGTAATGGAGTTTTTAAATCCCCGTTGAGATAGTTAAAATTTAAAGAGTTAAATTTAATGAACTAAGGAGTGTGGACCTTCTTACTTAAGAGTAAGGGAGTAGGGTTACCTATAATGACATAGGGATGTGACCCATTTTTGGAAACCACTGAATTCGGATACAGGAAAATTTATTTTGACTTTAAAACGTGCAGAAATGTTTCATGTGCACATTGGTGAAATCGTTTTTCATCAATCGAGTCACGAATGAATTTTTATATTAATTTCTGAACGAGCGGCTTTGCTTGTCAGGCCCCGAGCTTATATTAATGGGCCCTAAGGTGTTAGTGGAGCCAGCATTAATAAATAAGTTATATTCAGTAACAGAAATATACACTACAACATGGTCATAATTTTTTTGAGAGCAAAAATCGAAAACCCTAGTTCCTCTCAAAAGAATGTTTCGGCCGAACCCTCCCCATACTCTGCCCGAGATTTTCCCGGTCTGTGATTTTGAATCGCAGAAAGGAATAAAGAATCAGATTCGCTTTAATCTCTTCGCAGAAAACTTCCTGATAGATTTTCTAGTGCAATCTATCAGAGGGATTAAACCACTGTTCGTGACCCTGATTGAAGGAGTTTCATCGTTTCCAGGGAGAGACAACAAGAGCAATATAAAATCTGATTGGTGTCCAGTAATCTCGTAGCGAGATTGAAGGTAAAATTTAATTTAATTGTTATATGAATTTTACACACACAATAAATTAAACGGTGAATGGTGTAGATACCCACACCATGGACTTGTACCATGATACAATTTTTAACTTTCCGCTGCACCGGGTATCAATCGTGATTGATATGACCGCCTATATATTTTCCAACAGTGGTATCAGAGCCCGGTTGCTCAGAACAAACGATTAAATTAATCGATTGTACAAAAAAAAAAAATTTTTTGAATCTCGGTTTTTGTAAAACCAAAATAAAATATATTTAAATAAAATTTTTTTTTTTTTTTTTTTTTTTTTTTCCGGGGCAAAACCCGGCAGCGATTTGATCGCTGCCCGGTGGTGCAAGCAATTGTTTGCTGCCCCGGGCGGCGCACGGCGCCGCCCAAAGGGGGCGCACGGCGGCCGCCCAGGACGGCGCCGGCCCAGGACGGCGCACGGCCCCCGCCGCCCAGGGGCGGCGCAAGGGCGCCGCCATGTCAGCAATAGTTAGCTGCCCAAAGGGGGGCAGCCGGGCTGCCCCCGGCCCCGCGCCCCGGGTGCGGGCCTGCCCGGTAGTGTCCCGGGCGGCCCTGCGAAAAATTTATCATATTTATTTAAAAAATTAATTTTAATAATTTAAAATTAATAATTTTTGTCCGGTCAAAAATAGTTTTTGATTGGTTCACAGTGAGATTTCGGATCGAATTTGTATCGAGTCCGGAAAATATTAAAATTGAATTTGGATAAATTTGAATTTTTGGAAAATATATAATATTTTATACGTAAATTTGGATTTTGAAAATCAATTATTTTGGTACAATTGTATGATAAGATATGATCTTATGATATATTAAGTAAAATATGGATCTTTATTTGTAAAATTGGATTTTATAAAGATAAAATATGATTTTATTTGATATAGAGATAAAATATGATTATTATATGTGAAATGAGATTTTATAACTAAAATATGATTTTATCTTGTTTAAAATTTGAATTGCCACATCGATGTTATCCAATAAATTAAATTTTGAATTAAATGTTATTGGATAAAGGATGATCGATTTGCCAATGACCAATTTTGTAGGTGTTATTAAGGAATTTACGATATTGTTCCTTTATTATTGTTTGGTTTTATTAAATGGGCCTGTGTTATGGCCCGATATGAATGTCATATGTAATAAAAGTGGGCTTGGTTTTATAGCCCGTACCACCCCCTAAAAATGTATCCCCTACTTGGTCATTGTTATTTATTGTAAATACATATAGATTTAGTGGGAGGATCAAGATTTTGAAGATGGGGTGGGCCCAGCAGACAATGAAGACTTGAAGAAATGTAAATTGGAATCATATGTAATAGGAATTGCATTTGCATACCAGCATAATACCTAAAGGATTTAGGACTAAGAACCCTGTGATTGGCAACCACGTGGATCCAATTAGAAATGGAATCGAATCATCCTATATAATATTTGACAATAATTATGAATTGTAAAGCATGTTTAGACATCAATCCGTGAATCCGGAAATGCATGCAATTAAAATTAAATATGATGAGACAAATATTTTTATAAATAAAATCCCACATTTTAAAATATGATTTAAAAATTTAATATCAAGATAAATAAAGGAAATTTAAATATTGTATAAATGTTCCTACCTTCCATCAACAGGTTCAATGTATGTGATGCTACCCACCACCCGCGGATACGGTCCGGCTCATATTCTTGGGGGGGCCCGTCCGTCGGAAAGCTGTACATTGGATCGACAAATGTTTGTAAAGTTGGGTGGAACTCCCATGGGATCGGCTCATATTAATTGGGGGGATCCTACATGGCGACTACCGTCCATCACAACTTAATGAAATGATGGCTCATCTTGACATGGTCACTTTAAACGGCGTCATATTATTGGGAGCCCTTTATAGGACATGAGGTAAACACATGGGAGGTTGCTTTGGAAGCAATTGGGCTCTACCTTTTGAGAATTAACTGGTTGGCTGATATTAATTCGGGACCAATAAGTTTTGTCAATTGGACTCCATGTTCTCGCTAAAGGAAAAAGTTATCCCGGTTTTCACTAGAGGGTGGTGAAATCGTTAAAATAGTGGGAGTGAGATTTCATAAAATTAAATTCGCCTATTTTAAGTCCTTAGTAAAATTGTTAAAACCAAACATTGATATATGTCTGTTTTTCTTTTCAGTAATGCATACAATGAAATTCGCGAAATCCATTATTCTCTGATCCTCGAACAAAACAAGTTGACTGGCGCCAACTATTACGGAATGGTTCCCGGAAGTTGTTTAAGATTGTCTTAACATTCGGAGAAAATGCTCCTAAACCGCGTTAGAGAAAGCAACCGTCCGAAGGAAGCACCAGCTGACATAAGTCCGGAGGAATTGTCCAAACTTGATGCATGGTGTGACCATGACATCAAGACCAAATGCTATATGCAAGCTCGATGTCTGATGAACTCCAGAGGCGATTTGAGGACACGGTGAATGCTGCTGACATTCACGCGCAACTCAAGGAAACTTTTTGGGGCTCTGTCGAGGCTGAAAGGTTCGCTACTGTTAAGGAGTTGATGACGTGCCGCATGCGTGAAGGGACTTCGGTCCGTGATCATGGGGTACGAGTGATTTGGCTCATACAGAAGTTGGCGACCCTAGATTTGGTGTTGGAGCATGAACTCAATGTGGATTTATTGCTTCTGTCACTTCCTTCTTCATTTGATGGATTTGTGATAAATTTTAATATGAACAAGATAGGAGGCCACCCTAGAAGAGATGGTCAATATGCTCGTTACCTATGAATCCACACTTAAGAAGGATAAGCCAGCTTTCTTGTGGGCTCCTCATCTTCAGCGAAGAAGGGGCCAAGTATGAAGGGCAAGAAACGTTCTACCCCACCCAAGAAAGTCGAGCACGAGAAGAAGCAAAAGACAAAGGCTTCAAAACATTGGAAAATCCAAGGATGTTTGCCATTACTGCAAGAAGCCGGGTCATTGGAAGCGCAACTGCAAGGAATATCTTGAGCAGTTGGGAACTGCAAAGGGTATGTTCTATATTGAAATAAACATGTCACTTAATACAACTTCTTGGGTATTGGATACCGGATGTGGATCTCACATTTGCAATGATTTGCAGGTGATGACAAGAAGTCGCAAGGCTTAGAATGGGTGAGACCCAGCTGAGGCTCGGGAATGGTTCCAGAGTTGAAGCTACGGCCATTGGAGATGTTTGTTTGACTTTGCAGAACGGTTTTTTAAATTATTGTTAAGAGATGTTTTATTTGTGCCAGATTTAATTAAAAACATTATTTCTATTTCTATGCTTGATAGAGATGGTTATTCTTGCAATTTTGTGAATGAGATTTGCAATATTTACAAGAATGAATGTTTAATTGGAAATGGACAACTTGAAAACGATCTATACAACTTAAAACTAAAAGACGTTCCAGTGAATTATGTTGATAAACCGGCGACAACAAACAAAAGGAAAATCGATAGTCAAAACCCGGCAAACCTTTGGCATGCTAGGCTAGGTCATATTTCCTCAAGGAGGATGAACAAGCTAGTGGGAGAGGGCATGTTTTGATATGTCTGATATTAATTCTCTACCTACTTGTTAATCCTTCCTAAAAGGAAATATGACTAAATCTCCTTTTAAGGGGAAACCTGAGCGTAGTCAGAATCTGTTGGATTTGATCCATCCAGATGTTTGTGGTCCATTTAGAGTAGGGACTCAACATGGCCACACCTACTTCATTACCTTTACTGAAGATTATTCAAGGTATGGGTATTTATATTTAATGAAATATAAGTCTGAAGCATTTGAAAAGTGCAAAGAATTCAGGCTGAAGTAGAAAACAAGCTAGGTAAAAGTATTAAAGCACTTCGATCGTATCGAGGTGGAGAATACTTGAGTACCGAGTTTTTTTGGACAATCTGAAAGAGAATGGGATTCTCTCTCAGTGGACTCCTCCTATGACACCACAGCTTAATGGCGTTTCGGAGCGTCGTAATCGAACTTTGTTGGACATGGTTTCGATCTATGATGAGCTTCACTGATCTTCCACCTTCGTTTTGGGGCTATGCGCTTGAAACGGCGGTATTGTTGTTGAACAACGTCCACACTAAAGCAGTGGACAAAACACCATACGAGTTATGGAATGGCAAAAGCTCCTAAGTATTCGTACTTGAGGATTTGGGGATGTCCTGCTTACGTGAAGCGGACAGTGGGAGATAAGTTGGATAGTCGATCCAGCTTATGTTATTTTGTAGGGTATCCGAAGAATTCAATCGGATATTATTTCTATTATCCTGCTGAAACAAAAGGAGTTTGTTTCTAGGAATGACACCTTCTTGGAGAAGGAGTTCTTATTGAGGATAAGAAAGGCGAGATGATTGGAACTCGAAGAAGTATCGAGAAGAACACCCAAATCAACAAAATAACGATCCTACAACACCTCAGGAACCCATTGCCTGGACAAACCGCCAGCACCTAGAAGATCCGAAAGGGAAGGACTTCTAGACCGTCCAGTTCGATATGTGGTCTTCTTCTTGAAGAGGATCAAGATGAACCCGACATTGGAATTGATCCAAGAAACTTCAAGGAATCAATTTCTGATGCGGATTCGAAATTTATGGCTTGAAGCTATGCAGTCAGAATTGGATTCGATGCATACAAACCAAGTTTGGTCTTTAGTAGATCCTCCCGATGGAATTGTACCAATATGTGTAAGATGGAACTACACGAGGAAAGCTTAGGGCCTGATGGTATAGGTATTGACCTACAAAGGCGCGATTGGGTGCTAAAGGTTATACTCAAATGCAATGAGTATACTATGATGAAAAAAGAAGACCTTTTCACGCATTTGCAATGTTCAATAAGTTCCCAAGAGAATTCCTGATTGCCATAGGAAATAGCGCTTGAGCATAGCTGTTAGCTACATGGGAATGACTATGATATAATGGGGCAAATGGCTGTGAAGTACTATTTTTATTTGCTTTTTTTTCTCACGGAGACATGTAAGGACGAAATCTATATGAAGCAGCCTGAGGGGATTCACATCCATTGGGGGGAAGCGAGCATAAGGTAACTCAAGCTATCAGAGAAACAATTTATATGGTCTAAAGAACAAAAAACATCAAGAAGTTGTGAACCCAGAAAATTGTGATGAAACATTCAAAGATTTTTGGTTTCAACAAGAACACGGAGGAAAACCTTGCCGAGTAACAATGAAAGAAGATAAGGATGCTGTGACCATCTATAGTTACTCTTTATGTTGAAGACCATCCTATATATCCTAACTCCTTGGGGAATGATTTAGGGATGGTGATGGTAGGCAGAAAAGCCAAGACAAAAGATATGGTATATCATCAGGAAGAATTATCGATCGATGATTTGGGAGAGGCATCCTTAAACAATCTTTTCTGGTGACAAACAGATCTATAGAGATAGGTCCCCTAGTAAGAGCATTATAGGACTTCACTCAATCAACCACTAACACTTCAACAACGGATCACCATATTGAAAACGGTTTTTTCAATATGGGATGGGTACCAAAAAGAGAGGAAAATCTAACCCCATGATGAGTTCATCAATGGAGTATCACTATCCAAGTCTATGTGTCCCAAGACTGATGAAGAGATAGAGAATATGACACATGTACCATATGCGTCAGCTATAGGTAGTATCATGTATGGGATGATATCTACCAGACCGGATGTAGCATTTGCTCTGAGTGTCACGAGCAGATATCAGTCTAATCCTGGTCAAATGCATTGGAAAGCCGTGAAGGACATTCTTAAGTACTTGCGAAGGACTAAGAATATGTTCATGGTTTATGGAGGACGAGAACTCAAATTGGAAGGCTATACCGACTCTAGCTTCCAAAGTGATGTGGATGACTCGAAGTCAACCTCTGGATTTGTGTTCATGCTCAATGGCGGTGCTGTCTCTTGGAAGAGTTCCAAGCAGGACACCACAACGGATTCCACCACTGAGGCTGAATACATTGCAGCATCAGCTGCTGCTAAAGAGGCCGTTTGGATGAGGAAGTTCGTCCAAGAGTTGGGCGTCATTCCTGAATTTGTTGGTCCAGTCCCGGTGTACTGTGACAACACGGTGCCGTTGCTCAAGCAAAGGAACCAAGGTCTCATCAAAGATCCAAACACGTACTGAGGAAATACCACATAATCCGGGAGATTGTGGAAAGAGGAGACATCATTGTCGAACGAGTGGCCTCTGCAGACAATATCGCTGATCCGCTTACTAAGCCCTTGCCAGGACCATTGTTTGACAAACATCGCGAAGCAATGGGTCTACGTAGTATGACTAGTTGGCTATAGGGCAAGTGGGAGATTGTAAGAGTGGGTGCCCAGTGAGCCAACTGTGTGGCTATGGGCTTTGATGACTCTTTGTATAAACAATCTTTTGTTTAATATTATTTACACTTTTATGGCAATGACTTTGTATTACTTCATATTGTTATATTGTGATATACTATTGTTGTTTTGATAAAGACCTTGAATATACTATAGTGTATGTAAGATGTGGTAGAACATGGAGATGTCTATCATGAAATACATCTTATAGTCACTGTATGTTCTAAAACCGTTCCTAGTCGATTGAGCCGTCCGATAATAAGGATAAGGATCGCTCGAGTTTGAGACTAGCATTTGCGATGCGGAGTACCACGTTTCATTGGTAGGGAACATGGAGATGTTCGAAGCATGCAAATGAATATTCATAGGATGAATAATCGAACTACCCTATCCGGACTTTCCAAGTGGTTATCACTTATCGAGTGGATAAAGTCCGCGGTTTTGGTTGTACACCATTAGTCCTTACGACTTGAAACATCATGGAGACTCTATATGCTAGTGCTGTGCTTTGACTCGTTTACCGACTCTATGGGGGTCATCAGGTGTCGAGATTGGGTACAGTTACGACACATATAGGAGTCAATGCATTGTTGTCAAGGATTCACCACATACTTGCGAGTGTGGATATCCTATGCGATCTGAGGAGATATTAGTGTGACAAATCTCTGGCCAGAGTACTTGATGTGATTTAAGAAATGGTTTCTTAGTAGCACATGCGATGTCACTAATTTGATCTTCAAGATGCATTGCATAGTTATCGAATCTTGAGCGACTCTCGATATACCAATGGTTGTTTGATTCGATCGGGATATATGGATGAAGGGACCCGTACTGATACGCTAACCAAAACAATCTACACTGGTTCTTGTTAGGCACTCATCAGTGATAACCTAGGGGAATCCATGTGGGGCGATGTTTGCTAGGAGGGCGCTTCTGTTAACCTATGATTCTGTTGGGCAAGTCGGAAAGTGTTTGTTCCGAGTCAACAAGGAGTTGGTGAGCCCACGGCAACTACTTGTTATTCCCCTGAACACCATTGAGGGGTCACACAGTGTAATGGAGTTTTAATATTCCGTTGAGAGACTAGTTAAAATTTAAAAAGTTTAAATTTAATGAAATCTAAGGAGTTGGACTTCTTATATTAAGAGGTAAAGGGAGAAAGGGTTTCCTAAAATGACATAGGGATGGACCATTTTTGGAAATCCACTTGAATACCGGATTTTCAGGAAAAATTTCTTTTTGGACTTTAAAACGTTGCAAGAAACTGGTTTCTGTGGCACATTGGTGAAATCGTTTCATCAATCGGAGTCACGATGAATTTTATATCTTAATTTCTGCACGAGCGGTGGGCCTTGCTTGTCAGGCCGCCCAGCTTATGATTAATTTATGGGGCCCTAAGGTGTTAGTGGCCTGACATTTATAAAATAAGTTATTTCAGTACAGAAATTAGGCAACAACCAACAGGTCATAATTTTTGAGAGCAAAAATCGAAAACCCTAGTTCCTTCTCAAAGATTGTTTTTCGGGTCGGACCGAGACCCTCCCCATACTCGTGCCCGAGATTTATCCGGTGTCCCTGTGATTGTTTGGAATCCCAGTAAGAGGAATTAACGAATCAGATTCGTTTATTCTCGCTTCGCAGAAAACTTCTTGATAGATTTTCCTAGTGCAACACCAGAAATCTCCACAGAGACGGATTCTAAACCTCTGTTTACGTCCGAGGAACCCCATTGATTGAAGGCGCAGTGCAGATCGCGGTTTCCAGGGAGAGAACAACACAAGTCAGTATAATATCTAGTTTGGTGTCCAGTAATTCTCGTTGCGAGATCTGAAAGGTAAAAATCTTAAATTAATTATGTTATTGTGAATATAATTTTACCAAACACACAATAATTTTGAAAATCTGTTGGGAATGGTTGATTAACCCACACCATGGAATTTGTTCCATGATAAAAATTTTTAACCTTCCGCTTGCACCCCGGGTATCAAACGTGATTGATCTGACCGCTGTCAGTTTTTTTTTTTCAACACTGAGCATGATGTTTCAAGATCTTGATACTAGATTACCAGAGCATTCAGATTTCATGTTTCATGCATCATTTAGGCTTGTGTACTCATATTTACGCATTGAACATTAGCGCTCACGTCCTTGCTTTTATATCGAACACCTCATTCGACGTGGCAAGTTTCGTAGGTGGACCAGGAGGAGATCAGTGGTTAGTATGTTTACCAAGGTATAGTAGCAGGGTTCGCCAGTGGATTCTAGTTTATGTTGTTTCGGTATTATTTTTCATTCGATTGGGCTGTATATTGAATTTTTTGGGATTTCAACACTTGTACAAGTTATATTCTGTCGGGTTAGTATTTATTTAAGTTTCTGTAGTAACTCTGATTATGGTTTTTTGTTTAAGTTTAACTGCATGGTTGAGTCTCTTAATAGTACATGATCCGGGTCAGGTAACTACATTATGGTATCTGAGATTGCATAAGATTTTTGGAACATAGTTGTGATAGTTGGGGTAACTTGAGATATTTTTTAGAGATTCCTGGATACTATGATGACAACTGTCATGGAGGTGATGGGCGTTGGGGAGATGAGGGGAAAATAGGTATCCGCAAGACCGTTGTCATAAGGAGGATTGTCGTAGGTTTGAGTTGAATAGGTTTATCCGATTGGGGCCTAAGTAATGGGTGTGTAATGAGACACCGGAGGTGGCTGATGATTGGAAAGAACAAATTGAGCGATGTTTTGGATCATTCCATTGCTCAGAGGAGCAGAAGATGGAGGAAACTGAGTTTTTTCTGGAGGGCAGAGCTTTGAAAGTGGTTGAGATCTGCGTCTGCATTTGTGTTGGCTGAGAGAGGGCGTGTCATTTGGGCAGATTACCTTAAGGCATTCACATACATGAATTTCCTCCAGCACTCCTCCAGGAAAGGGCGATGGAATGTTGAGCTTGAAGCAAGGGGATATGTTGATTGATGAATAACAACAGAAGTTCCGTTTTGTCCCGCACATGAGTTAGAGCAGTTTGATAAAGAAGTAATGATCACTTCTTGCAAGGTTCTGAATCATGTGGACTTGTTTACTTGCGTGTTAGGTTTGCGATGATCCATTTCTTACGAGCTTTTGGTGAAAATACTGAGATCTAATATTTTTAATTATGGACGTCTGTTACAATGTCAGTGACCCATTCCAAGAGTCACCTACTAATCTATAATTAAGACATGAAAATATAATCTTAAAACAATAATAATCATTCAAAATCGGAACATAAATGGATACAACCATACAACCAGCAACAGTGAAAATATTGTCTTATACAACCCCATCGAATAAAGTACGGAAACTTAAATCCTTTCAAATACCAAACCGGAAAGGGACACACCACAATCACCGAGATAGCTGCACCTCAATGACCACTAACCACCAATGCATACCCAAATTAAGCACTAGTCCCGTGGAATGGGGTTTTCAAAGAAACAAAATACCAAGCCGACGTGGGCGATAATGACCAATAGGGAAGTATTGAGTTCTATAAAGTCTATGAATGCTTAATGCAAATGAACGGGATATAATGGAACCCTTATCACGGTTCGAAACACTGCTCAGTATTGGTATGTAGCACGCTGGACCGTCGCATCTGGAGGGTCACTCACATACTAGAAGGAACATGTTGATATAGGTGACATGACCATGTAATCCAACGGGTCCAACCATCCACTCAAATACTGGCGGGCTGAGCGACCGTGCTACGAGTAATATTACAAGACCTAGGCTGAACATGACAAAGCATGGAACCTACTAACCAGATAACATATCATATACACATAATCCATGCCAAATACATATCTATGAAACCCTAGCACCATGGAAAAATAACCAAGCCAGCTTGTCTATTAGTTCTATACTCTACTCAAGGAATTCAAGAAACCTAGCAACACTAGTACTCAAGTCCAATTTTATGAGCATATAATCACCATTTCACTTATTGCTTACTAAAATCCATAACTAGATTAGTATCTACTCACAGAATCTAATCAAAGTCTAGCATTATACATGCGTCCGTCGTCAGATCTTTGATGACAATAGCCTCAAACTATAGGCACAACTTTGCGAAAATCCCGGTAGCACTTTGTCCCTACAGACGACGCCCGAAAACCCTCAAAAAAACTCTAGAACGACAGGGAGGAAAGGGGAATTGGCAAATAAAAATGGAAATCTCGACCCTTATTTATAGTAAACGATCGGAACATCCGATCCCTAGTTTGGAGCTTCCAAACGTACTTCGAAGCTTCCGATCGTCCTTCCGATCTCTCACCACCAAAATTGTGTCTTTGATTGGAAAACACAAGCTAAAGACAGAGTTCAGATCTTTCAAACAGAGGGCTTAGAGCCGAACTAATACTTGTCAAATGTAGCAACCCGACCCGGATCCACTACCTAATCAGAGTTAAGAGCATAATTAAGCATGCATTAAATAAAATCGCTGCGGAAGACTTAAATACAAGCAGACCGGCAGAATACAACCGTCTAGAAAACTCGATTTATACAACCCAATCGAATTACTTAGATAAAAACCTACAGCTAAATACTGCTGTCTTCAAGGTCACTGGCTCCTCCAGACTCCTGGTGCTCAATCCTGCACCTACACCTGCCCGTCGAATAGGGTATCCAGATACACAGAAAATACTGGACGTGAGCTCTAAGCTCAATACGAAAGCACGGATAAACATACAAATATGATGCATGCAAATGACAGGGTATCCATATCTGGGATAACTGTATACGAACTACTCAGACTGGCGCCTGGGATATAAGCTCGTCACATCGGGGTAGCTAACCACTGTGTGCGACCACTCATTCCCGAATCACGGACGGACCACGGAGTCCTTCAGGTATCAGTACCTAGGGTACTCGATATCAAACGTCCTAACAGGGCTGAGCAACCCTAACTGGCTCATCTCGAAAGATATACAGATGTACAGGCACAAGATGATATGCACATGCCGCATAACAATAATAACATGCAAACACATAAATGCAACATATAAGCATGCATATCCGCTGGCAATCTCAGTCAGTACTTACGTACCTTTCTAAGGCAGTCCTAGTAGTCCCACTCTAGGTTCCAAGCCTATCATCAAGTCTACAATGCAAATACCCATGCATCATTCAATAAGCTCTAAAAGCCTTAACTAAGCTATTGCATACTCCTAAATAATTTAAGGAGACCATAGCTATACCTGCGTCCGTCGTCAGCCCACTGATGGCGACTATCCCGCAACTAGGGCACTCCCCTGCTGCAAATCCACAGCCTCGAACACGGCTCTACCACACGAGCACTGCTCCGCTACTATGTCAGACACTGTCTGACTATACTAAAACAAATATCCTACTCCAACTCTAGAATAAGAGTACCCAAAGCCTTAAAATAGGACCACGAGGGCGAAGGAGAGAATTCGGAATTGGCAAGAAATGAATGCCTCGGACCTTATATTTATAGGCATCGATCGGAACCTCCGATCCTCGATCGGAACATCCGATTCTGCCATCGGAGCTTTCCAAGATCCTTATCTGCCACATGTCAAAATATCACTGGTTGACTTCGGATAGGGGTGATCGGAGCTTCCGATCCTGTTCGGAGCTTCCGATCAACCACACGTCATGGATGACGTAATTCGATCGGAGCTTCCGATCGTTCATCGGAGCTTCCGATCACCTTCGGAGCATCCGATCCTAACTTCGGAGCTTCCGATCTGTCTGACCCTCCGGACCATTTCTGATCATTTTGGGTCTATTTTCGGGCTCCGTTAATCCATTTAGAAGTCTCCTTAATCACGTTTTACTAAATATAACATGATCACACGATAATTACTCATTATCGTTAATTCTGGATATGGGCCACTACATTCCCACCACCTTAAAAGGATTTCGTCCTCGAAATCTAAGGTAAACCTCGGGACTATAGTATAAACCATTCGTCCAATTCATTAGTAGTTTCGGTTCAAAACATCTGGTCAAATAACCTTCGACAATACCAAACCTCGCTAAACCTGCAAGGTCTGTTCATTCACTGAACCACATCAGAACATAAACTCGATTTATAATTCGCACTGATTTCAAACTCGCACGCTTTTAACAATCACTCTGGAAATCACTGCCTTCTTATCAGCAATCCTGCGAGAATCGAGTAACACTGCTGATTATCGTCAGTTATCCATCGATAACCGCAACAACACGGCACCTTCGGTCCAAATTGCCGACTGTATCAGCCACACTGCCTACAAATCTTAGCGATGACACTCCTGCTAAGATCGTAACTAGCCATCAGCTATTCTCTAGACATGCACGAACTCCATCGCTGCCCACGAAAACCAGATACAACACATTGTATTTCACTGTGTAACGGTAACATCGCATCCCTTGACGTTATCGCAAAGTTCTAAAACAAATTGATCTAGATTTGACTTTCGGTAAAACCCTATATATCCTTCTTCCAAGAACTCATGTGAGTTACTCTTTATCACGAAGGATAAAATATTTCTTCCCAAAACAGTACCTTATGCGAATAGAAATGGCAACTACCGGCCACCAGTTCGCAAGCAATCGCATCACTGCACACCACTCTAACCATCTGAAATCCTTAGACTGATTGCAATAAACCTTGATCTGAATCCGCTATCGTAGATAGCATCTACTCAATCGTATTAGTCATCCTTCTATGGATAACAACAAAATCCTGACAATTCCTGGCGTCATAGTACGTACTTTCAGTACTCACTCTGCCCGATGAATGTTTCCCAAAGAACACCAACTAAGTAACCAGATGACAAAATCTTTATACACAATTTCTTGTCTAAATGTATCCTTCGAGGTCGTCGCCTCGAAATTCACTATCATCATGCTGAAACTCCCAGATGGACTAACACCATCCTCAGCAGTAGTCTATATCAGATGCTTACTTCTATCTCGGAACTAGAGATAGTATCGATGAAAACAATTCCGTTTTATCCTGTTCCAGATAACCAAATCCTTGGCTCCCTAGCGGGGATAACCAAACTGATTCACCTTGATCCCGCACAGAATCTATCAATACTAGTGGCAATTACGTTATCTAACCCTCTCAATGACACAACATATCAAAACGCACTGGGATCTCAGTGACAACAATCCTGCCAGACTCAGAAACACAAGTCTCAGCTGTTGTTTCATCCCATGAAACAACTAATGCTAACCTGCTAATGTTCATTGAAATCCATGAGCACTTGTCGAATCGCCTCTCAACAACAAATCTTGAGAAATCTGCTGGAAGCACCCCAAGCAAAACACTCTAACTAACAGTCTTCAAAATTCGTCCACTGACAAACCTGGGACGATCACTGAATCATATTTCCGCAAATTGAATAATTCATTGCTAACACCAAGCAATGCTCAGATCAAAATCCGTCACTGGTAGCCAAAGCAACGTTACCAACATCTACGATCACAAGAGCCAACTAATGATCACTTTCGTGATTCGCAGAATCCAAAAGTCTCGATTCCCGCATTCCTGGAGATCCCTTAGCGACTAAAGAATTTCCTAAATGCACGTGAATCGTTATATCAAAGCATACCATACTTAAAGTACCATTCCCAGTACTTCTTGATTCACTATATCCCATCTGTACCGATTGGAATAATCTGATCAATCAAATCGATATACTGTAGCTCTCGCCATGCCTGACGATATCAACCCTAATCAGACAATCACTGATCAATGAAACTCTCATGGCTCGATCAATATCGATGATCTCACTGCCACACGTCCGCATATCCCAAATACTTGGAATCAAAAGAATCACAGCTAATTCAATCACTCATCTTTGACAGAGTCAGACAACAGTTACAAGTAGTCACTAGCGCTAAACATGCACCAGTCTAGACATACTATCACTGTCTATCTTCATCCAAGATGATCATAAGGACTTGTTCAATCCAAGCCGCAATACAAGTCCGAAAAGATTTCAACTATCGTTGAACATGCTCCTGATAACTATATCTCTTGCTAAGACTGCAACAAATCGAGACTGAGGTTACTTGCCGCGGTGTCCCACCTGAAATCACCACCAAGTGTACACTGGCATAAATCACGCTATCCTCACGCCTCAAATAGTCATGTGCAATCCTTAGCATCGGATATAATCTATCACTGAAGGAAACCATCAATGCTGAAAACTACTCATCCCCGAGTCAAATGTTTCAGGAATTTCACAAACCCATCTCCTGGATAGCCCCTATCACAAGAGCATCCAAACCCCGACTAGATCCACTAGTCTAGCAGTTCCAATAGCTAAAACTATCTGCTCAGAGTACGCACTCGTCAAGGAAAATCCCTCCAAGACTGGTCCTTATGACAAAACTCAAACCAATATCTCTGACGACAGTCAGTCGATATCTAAACCGCTGATACCTAACCAGGCATCTAATCCAATGTCATACCCCGTCGTGACTATTACCAAAACTCTAGACTAGGTAGCCTTCCTACCGCCAATCCTGAAGCACGAAGGCTTCCAGGTATTCTCCGAAGTACAAAAGACTCCCAGAGTAACACTGGCATAGGGTCGCGCTCCATTATGTCTAGTCATGATCATAGTCCACAACTCTCGATATGTACTCAACTGGTTCCTGATGAAATCCCATCATCACGAATTCCCAACCTATGAAGGTCAATCAGGCTATTATCTACGGAAACAACCTAGAACGAAACTCAAAATTTCAAACAAGATCAAAATTTCATGCCCCCAGATGAATTACCTCATCAATGGCATTAACCCAGTCAAACGACTAATTAGGTCAATCCTAGGAAACACCTAGACTAACCCCATGTCAATCCTTACCGCTGGCTTACCCAAAATCCATGAGTATCCTAGTTGATTACCAATCAACTAATTCCAAGCCAAACTTTATAAAATTACTTGCAATCAATCACGAATTTTGAATAAGTAACACATGTATCATTACTTCAAGTTATGTACAATTTCCTTTATTACAATCCCATGTAATACATACAGTATTCAAAATACAACAAAATGTACATCCAATAACTTGAACTGATACAACCAAATTCTGATGATTCATTACAACTGAAATACTGTTTACAAATACATCAATACAGTATTTAAAATCGTCGAACTTGTCTTCACTCCTTGAGCATGAAGCTTCCAATCGACACACGCATCGATACAAGCATACTTCCGTCCAAGTCTCTCTACATGTCCTCCAGCGAAGAACTCCGGAGAAATGGCACGTGATAGCTAACCAGCTATGCTCTGCGTCAGTGCATGTCAGTCGACTTCTTCTGCTCACGATCTACCATCAGCGTTCTTCTTGTATCCAAATCATGCTTTTGAACATGAAGTTTTCCGTATGCCTACCAAAAGCATCGATACAAGCATACCGGCAAAACCATGTTCTGCACGAGTTTACAGACCTTACGCTCGAAACCTGTCATGCCTTAGGCACTCAAGGTATTCCTGGTAAGGTCTATCTGACAATCTCTCCAGCTACGAGTGGAGAATCTTCAAGGACTGGAACCACATGGATTACTAAACACCATTCGTTCCAAAAAGCCCTCAGAGGTATCTGACGCGATATACTCGATCTTCCCTTCCAATCTTCCCTGGTTGAAATCCATATATTCTTCGATCAACATCCCAATGCATCGAATGATGAACCGTCCACAACAGTCAGTCTATCTATCGATATGCTACTACTGGTGTTCTCATCACAGCTGCATTCCTTATAGTAAAGACTTATGCCACAAACCTCGGCAATGAAGAACCAAATCTTCTTTCGCTAGGCCTCAATCAATCCTACAAGGATAATCAAGAAGTCTTATTATCAATTTCCAAAGTCCCTTGCATGCAGCTCTGATACCGATAAATGTAGCGACCCATCCCAGATCCACTAACTAATCAGAGTTAAGAGCATAATTAATCATGCATTAAATAAAATCACTGCGGAAGACTAAATACAAGCAGACCGGCAGAATACAACCGACTAACAAACTCGATTTATACAACCCAATCGAATTACTTAGAAAAAAAACTACAGCTAAATACTGCTGTCTTCAAGGTTGCTGGCTTCCAGGCTCCTGGTGCTCAATCCTGCACCTACACCTGCCCCGTCGAATAGGGTATCCAGATACACAGAAAATACTGGACGTGAGCTCTAAGCTCAATACGAAAGCACGGATAAACATACAAATATGATGCATGCAAATGACAGGGTATCCATATCTGGGATAACTGTATACGAACTACTCAGACTGGCGCCTGGGATATAAGCTCGTCACATCGGGGTAGCTAACCACTGTGTGCGACCACTCATTCCCGAATCACGGACGCGGACCACGGAGTCCTTCAGGTATCAGTACCTAGGGTACTCGATATCAAACGTCCTAACAGGGCTGAGCAACCCTAACTGGCTCATCTCGAAAGATATACAGATGTACAGGCACAAGATGATATGCACATGCCGCATAACAATAATAACATGCAAACACATAAATGCAACATATAAGCATGCATATCCGCTGGCAATCTCAGTCAGTACTTACGTACCTTTCTAAGGCAGTCCTAGTAGTCCCACTCTAGGTTCCAAGCCTATCATCAAGTCTACAATGCAAATACCCATGCATCATTCAATAAGCTCTAAAAGCCTTAACTAAGCTATTGCATACTCCTAAATAATTTAAGGAGACCATAGCTATACCTGCGTCCGTTGTCAGCCCACTGATGGCGACTATCCCGCAACTAGGGCACTCCCCTGCTGCGAATCCACAGCCTCGAACACGGCTCTACAACACGAGCGCTGCTCCGCTACTATGTCAGACACTGTCTGACTATACTAAAACAAATATCCTACTCCAACTCTAAAATAAGAGTACCCAAAGCCTTAAAATAGGACCACGAGGGCGAAGGAGAGAATTCGGAATTGGCAAGAAATGAATGCCTCGGACCTTATATTTATAGGCATCGATCGGAACCTCCGATCCTCGATCGGAACTTCCGATCCTTGATCGGAACGTCCGATCCTGCCATCGGAGCTTCCGAACATCCTTATCTGCCACATGTCAAAATCTCACTGGTTGACTTCGGATAGGGGTGATCGGAGCTTCCGATCTTGTTCGGAGCTTCGATCAACCACACGTCATGGATGACGTAATTCGATCGGAGCTTCCGATCGTTCATCGGAGCTTCCGATCACCTTCGGAGCATCCGATCCTAACTTCGGAGCTTCCGATCTGTCTGACCCTCCGGACCATTTCTGATCATTTTGGGTCTATTTCCGGGCTCCGTTAATCCATTTAGAAGTCTCCTTAATCACGTTTTACTAAATATAACATGATCACACGATAATTACTCATTATCGTTAATTCTGGATATGGGCCACTACATCAAATAACCATTTAGAAGCCCATACTCGGCTCTCGGTGCAGGGTTCGGAACCACCGATCTGCAGTTTAAAACTTCCAAACTGTTTGGTGCCTTCGATCTTGTTTATTACCTTCTGATGATGTTTGGAGCTTCCGAACTGTCCCAAAACTGGGCTCCTCTGGACCATTTCTGATCGTTCTTAATACAATTTTTAACTCTAATTATCATAACAAGGATCCCATAACCATGTTTTTACTAATTAAACACGATACTTGATTAACTTAATAAGAAAATCGGGCTACTTTATTACAGATTGGTGGGACTCCGAGTGTGTTGGCATTGAGAGGAAACAATTTTAGATGTTCGAATTTTCTTCATCTGTAGGATCTGGTGAGACCCTTCAGTCAGGAAAGAATAAGTTGAAGCATGATCATTGTGGGATATAAAATCTTAGTGAGAATTTTTGTACAGCTTCTGGAGCTTTTCTCATTTGTGGAATTGTGGATCACTTCAAGAAGGATTGTCCCAAGCGGGGAGGACGGAGTGGTCAGAGATCAATGATAAGATCTCAGGCTAGTGAACCATCCGAGACATCAGTACAACAAAGGACTCCGGGTAGGCAACGTGGAGAAGGTCAGCAGTTTCAGCTGCGAGGTCAAATGTATGAACTTGAGGGAGATAAGATGTAGGCTAGGATGGATGATCATACCTAGGAGGATTTCGACGATTTTCCTTTGGCTTTGTTTTCTTAGGATTGTAATAAGACTTCTAACGAACCTGGTTTCATGGTTTAAGTATTTTTCGGGTTCGGTTTTTTTTGTTTAATTCTAGTGGTTTGTTTATAGTTGATCAATGTTATACTATTGTGACTCTTGGATTATGTGATGATCTATAAGTACTTACCAGCGACAAGTTTATAGGTAACTCTAGAGTAGTTGGGTAAGTATGTGATCTTGATGATTGGTGTCAGGAATGACTAGTTGCATAAGGGGCACAATGGCTTTTAATATACCTATGTTGTGGAGCTTGATGTTTTGTGATTAGATGTTAAGGATGCGTGACCCTATGCCAGTGTTTACTCTAGAAGCATGCTTTAGAGATGTGTACAAGGAATTCTAACTCAGATTGGATGTTTTACATAATCATAAAAGGGTATAGTTGACCAAGATCGTTTCAGTGATAGATAAGTTCAGTTCTCTTGAGGAGATTTCGTTTGGTACTGAAGTGACCCTACCCGAATCATCTATTAACCAGATTCCTAAGAATGAAATAATAATAATAAAATAAAAAAGAAAAAACTTAATCAGAGTTACTAGCTACTAAGCAGAAACAACTGGAATAAAAGTATATACCAAATAGAAGCTTAACCTAAAAACCACTGGCGACCCCTGCTACCAAGCCCTGGTCACCGACTAACCACTGATCTCGCTCTTGGTCCATGGCAGCGCTTGATCGTGTCACGGCCAAATTACCAGACTCAATCAGATAATCACTAAAAATGTAGTAGTGTGAGTAGGGAGAGGAAAGGTAAATTTAATGCGTTCTAAATAAATAAAAAGGGGTTTTGAAGTTTGGACTAACTACTAAGAAATTTAAGTAATTAAATATTCAAATTATCACTATCATGAAAGCTTGAAAATTAAACTGGAGAAATCAATAAGAGAGACTTGGTATCAGTCGACTACACCCTTGATATTCATTCATTCAATCATCGATTCCCTAAAAATAATTAATCTTATTAAATATTCGTCATTGAAAATCAAATTCCTGTTTCACCTTAATTTTAGTTAATTAGAAAACAGCATTCTAGATTAACCCTTACCAATAAATTAACCCAGAAAACAACAATCTAGATTTAAATCCACGGTAGCATTCAAACTAGTAAAACTGACGAACCTAGACAACACAAACACAAGCGGTTGTATTTAGCCTAGTCAATAATTGATCCTACAATTTAATAAATTCAACAGCAGAAAATATCAAATGTAGTTGCTTCGCAAATTAGATTATTCAAACAATTACGAATTTGAATTCTAATTTAGCTATAGCTTGCAAAACAAAATCCTAAAATGGCCAATTCTAAAATAAACCAGATCAAATATTGATACTTAACAAGGATTAAACATTACGAATCGAATCTCATGAATAAAATATATCAAGGTTTCGTCTCCCTCAACCAAGTATTAAAACTTAGCCACAACGATTCATGAAAATTCAAGAATAATTCAATGAAAAGAAGAAAACTTGAGAGAAAATTGAAGAACAAAACCTAGCCTCCAAGAGAGAGTCTCAAAATCTGATGATAAAATCCTCAAAAACGGAATTTAGAGTCTAATAAAGCCTAGAGTCTAAAATAACAATGTTTCCAAAAATATAAAATTCTTCCCGGATCGCGACGCCCGCTCGATCAGTAAACATTGGCCGATCGAGCGAGCAAAAAATCCCAAGGCTACTGACTTCAAAACATGCGCGCCGCTCGATTGGTAAACTTCTGCAGATCGAGCTGCCAAAATATCCGAGCCTACTGTCTTCATCATAAAGCACCCGCTCGATCGGTAAATTCCTGCAGATCGAGCGGCCAAACATTCTTCAGAAATTCCAGCATTTCTATGACTCCAAAGTTCCTTCCAAATATCCGCAAAAATGCACAACCTATACAAAATCGAGAAACCAATCATGCAAACACGGAAAATGCAATATGAAAAAATGAAAAAATAAAACACGTAAATAAATGCAAAATGACAACAAAATGACACTAACAAATGAAAAAAATATAACTATCAAACTCCCCACACTTAATACTTAGTCGCCCTCGAGTAAGTCATGCAAAACAAAATGAAAGAAAACAAACACATAAGTAAGGAGAATTATGCAATAATATTGCCTCAGAGAAAACCACTTATATTTAAAACAAGTTCATAGCTACTCTCAATCATCAATGATACACCTTCAGTCGAATGCGAACGTGTGGGTGTGTCATGTTACCCCAGCTACATGCAACTTCAAAAGACAAAGTTTCAAGACTGTTCGCCGACCTATAACAATTCAGTGTAAGCCTCACCATCAAGAACTCTTCTCCCAACAATCCTTCAACACAACACAACTGCCTTGAGAATAATTACGCACCGTCGGATTTTGCATCCGACATTTTTAAAAAGTCCCAATAATTACCCGCAGACTTAGCTATAACTAGATAGGATTCGTATTTCAATCCCCTCGTCTATAGCCCGGATGGAACTACAATCACATTAGGTCCGCAAACTTAGCTATGAAATAGTGAATGGAATTTCATTCACATCTCACGCCCGGATGGAATTGTTATATTATTTTGTCAAAAGAATAACCCCATGTAATCCGCATACATAACCACAAACAAGATGAATAGGATTTCAAACATCTTGCTCGCAACCCGGATGGAGTTACTTGGTTTCAAAAAAAAAAAACTGTTTTTCTTTTTCAAAAAATGAAAAATTTTAAGGTGCGCCCAAGAAACTGTATGCCATATCAAAAAAATCAAGATTCAAGCACTATCAAATTCCACAAACACCTATTATCGTGCAATGGTCCAACAGCCATTCACAAAATCTAATACATCACTACACTTCACTGGTTAAACATGTGTGCTTAAGAATATTCAACAATCAACCTACTGTTTCTCATATACCATCAAGAGTAAAATTTTTTCAAAAATTCATTAGTTTTCAACTATCTCATCATAGGCAGTTAACTCAATCCTCAACTTATATGCATTTAGACAACATAAATGACAAACAACAACAATACGATGCTTAACATCAAACAAGAAAAATGCAATACAATCAAAGGAAAACAAAGGCAAAAAATGCGTACAATGTACCCCCCCCCCCCCCCCCACACGGAACCTAAGCATTGTCCTCAATGCATTACAAGACAAAACATAAACAAACAAACTAAACAAAAAATGAAAACAGAACTCCCCTAGTTTATCGGTCGGCGGCGTTTTCCTCTTCAGCTCTCCGGAGAGGACAGGAGAGGCATACTGGAACGGGAAATAGGCGGCGGATATGGCAGAGCAGCCGGAATGGCATTTGGATCAAGAACCAAAGTGCAATGTCAGATTTCGCAATAAAGCATCCACAGCTTGCGAATTATGAGCCCGCCACCGGTATTATATGCATCCTGATGATGGGCGTTAGGAAGTGAGCTCACGGATGGGTCATCGGCTTGAGAGCTACGAGGAGGTGGAGGCGGCCTTGGCGGGGCTGGCGGTTGTGACAAGTGGCCATCCCTCATAAAAATGTCTTAACACGATATGACCTATTGGCTTCGATATATAAAAGCGGCGTCGAGTGGTCGCTTAGGTTGCAACCACCTCATTCATCATTACGAATGACAACTCCGGCGCGTATGCATAGAAATGAGATGATCATGGGAAAGTAAGGAGGCCCACTGCGACATTATTGATCGACCGGTGGATCTCGGATATGAAGGGAAGAGCCCCCACATTAATAGGCCATTCCCATATCAAGCACGTAACGGAGGACAGCGGCGCTCAAGATTGACCTCAGCTTAGAATTGTTAATATCCGATATCAGACGCCAAAGTCACAAAAGCATACCAAGAAGCCGGAAGCCCACGTAAAAAACGCTCCTTGAAAATTCACTACGGAAACGGTGGTCAATCCACACAGCCGCCAGGGTAAGCCAAGTTGAGTTGGTCAAGCAACTCATCCAAATCCGGGTCGGATTTTTCAAGGCTTTGATAGAAAGAATCATACCACCTCCGGGATTTCAAATAATGCATTCAACTCAAGGGGTAAAAAAGAAATCAGGTTTCCCCCTAACAAACATGCCTTGCTATCCAACCTCTCCGCCGACATTAGCCATAAAATTCGCGAACAATCGGTATTACGGCGGGGGGAGGTTGCTCGCAGAATTTTTTTGTCCAACCCCGCTCTTGAATCATCCCAAAAATTTCACTATCTGCCCAATTCGTAACTCAAAGCCGCGTTTCAGGTAAATGGGGGAATGATTTTTACCTTGGCGGTGATGTAAAACGATCACGAGCGGCGGTCATTGGACAACAGAGCCCGGATGAATTCGGCATTTTTAAGAGCGATCGGTCGGATCGAGAAGATGACTCGCCTTGAACGCGGGGTTCGTTTAGGTCCAATGGAAGAGTAAGAAGATGATACAGATAGTAAAAGATGCTAATACGTTCAAACACCTGATCGTGCGACAAAATCCCGGTAGATCCCCTTGAAGAAACTTGAGATAAACAGGCAAAGAACGATTCATTATGCTCTTTTTCTCTTTGTGTACGGGAAACCTTATTCCAAAGGTTTGGGCATGCCTGATCGGGTCTCTAAGACTAGTTGTTACTATGACTTGGTTTTGAGCCCATTCATTATTCCTTGACTTTTTGAGTCGAGATGAGATAATTTCAGTTTGCTAATGGTCAACTGATATTCAAGGTTTCACTCTGCTCAACTGAATCCAGTTTTTAGCTTTACTAGTCAAGTCGTGGTTCTTGTCCATCTTAGCTCTGGGTACTAGTTAGCTTAGTTTCAGTTGACTTATTGTTGTGAGAGAAAATCTTTGAAAAAATATACTTATTAAATCCAGTTTTGAACTGAGTTTTTCTCTTCAGCTTTTCTTCTCATCTGCAGAGAGAACTTATTGATCTTATTGTTGAGAGGAAATCTTTGAAAACATATTCTCCCCTAGAATTAGTTCCTTCTCAGCATAATTCCCCACAATTTTTTTATTAGAACTGAGTTGATAATCACGTGAGGGTTGTATTGAGGAACTGATTGATTCTTGTTAGTCAGATTCAGTTCATGAGTGATTGATCGTCTCCGGATGTAAATTTAGCTATCATTAGTTGACCTTTGTACAAGCAACTCCAAAACTAAATTCTTCAGTTTCCTATTACCTGCCAATCATTTTTTTTTAATATAATAAATTATGGTTACACCATACATTCGTGGTTTGAGGGTAAAATTATTATTTTAGGAACCCATAACTTTGAATTATATTTTTAGAGATTTAGTTGTATGTGCATCCAATAATGTAATGGAGGCGGTTAAACAGAGTGTGGTAGCATTGTGATGTGTGTTCATAGGAGGTGTCTGTCTAGACTGATTTGGCATGTTAGGTCTTCACCAATATTTCATCCTAAAATTTGATTTTCTTTTGTAATATGGTCGTACTATGATGTAACCTTCATAGAACCTTGTCCTTGTTTGACCAGTACTAGTACAAACATTGTCTATTTGTTGTTCTAACTTGACTTAAGAACTATCGGGTTCTACATATCCCAATCCTCGATGGTAATGTGTGTTGAGTAGAGATATCGGTTTCACTGACAAGGACTTTTCATGTTCTATATTTTCATTATATCATGCGAGAATTGACAAATTTTAAATCATATTTTTGATAAGTGTTTCTATGTCTAGGTAGGATTGAGTACTTGTCTCCTCGGCTGTTTTCTATAGTCCCATTGTCCACTGTAGTGACCCTGCGCCATGAATCACTTACTAATCAGAACTTAAGCATGCAATTATATCAATAAAATAATTCTTAATCAGAGAAACTGTGGAATTAAATTAAATCAAATACCAGGCAAGCAAAGCCAATTGGTCAACCCTGCTATCTAGCCTTGGTCACCACCTAACCTCCCTAACTCCAGGAGAACTACCTGCAACTGCCCCATGGAAAAGGACATCTAGCCAAATGAAAATAACCGGAAGTGAGCCTAACATGCTCAGTAATAAGAGTATGAGTATACACTATTATATGAGCATGAATGCAAATGAACTGGGTACCAAGACACTCAGGTCAAGAAACTAGCTCATAGGACAGGGCCCAGGGTATATAGCACACTGCGCCGTTGCCTCAAGATGTGGCACATAAACCCAGTGGATAATGGTGACCTGATATTAGTACATTTGTCCAACCATAAAGGTGACCTGATACAAATTTACGTATCCAACCATCCCCAAACTCGTAGGGTGAGTACCCTACTACAGGATACCTCTAAGGTAAAGATTCAATATGCTCATGTATGCAACATACAGTAATGACAATGCTGTATATAAAGGCATATAAAACATGTAATCACAAAATCCATGCAAACACATAATTAATACATACTCAATCTAGATATCTTGAATAATACTTCCGTACCTTCCTAGAAGCTTCCCCTCTATGTCCAAGCCTAACATGCATCACTACAAACATAAATAACTCATGCATTACCTAGCATGCCAAACATCACCTTCTTAGGCTCTAAAAGCCTTAATTAAACTATAGCCTACTCTCTATTTACTATAGGGAACCAAAGCCATACCTTTTTCCGTCATCAGCCTGCTGATGACGCATGCCCCAAAGCCTGGGCATAGCCTAGCTACGACCCCTGGACGCCTCGCCAGAGCTCCGCCACTTGGCTGCTACTGCAAACATTGTCCGCTAAATAAAAACTACTACGTACTCCAACTCTTAAAATAAGAGTACCCAAAAGCTCATAAAAAAATAAGCTTAACATGGGCCAAGGAGAGGTGTGATTTGGCATTCAAAATGAGTGCCACCCCCTCGTCCTCTATTATAGAGCACAATCGAAAGCTGCCGTTAGTGCCAACGGGGAAGGCTCCGTTCTGTAAAACATGGAATACCACGATGCAAATGGTTGAGGAACTCGGAAAGGCTCCGATGTGCCAATGGAAGCTACCAATGGTTCTTGCAGATGCAGCTGACAGTGTAAACCAATTCCCTCCATGACTCCCCATCGCCACGTTTTTTAGATAGCACATCAGAAGCTCCGTTGCTGCATCGGAACTTTCGTTCGTATCGGCAGCTCCGATCTGCACAACGGTGGCTCCAAAGTGAACACCATTTATTGACTATTTTTGGACTCCCAGACCTACCCTAACAATTTTGGACGTTCTGAAGTTGATTTTCCACTTATTTTGACAAAATAAGGGCTCATTAAACATGTTAGAACACTTTTAAAATTATATGTCATTTTCTAACATGTTTAAAATCACTTAATATTGTAAAATGGAACCGGGCTACTACATTCTCCCCTTACTTAAGATATTTCATCCTCGAACAATCTTAAGTACTGAATGCTGTAAAATTATGAATAAACATCTTTTATTCAAACTGATTCATTTTACAAGTTACAATCTGAAAATACAACAATTCAAAATAGCTCCGGATAATCTGTACGCATACGAATTTCAGGTTCCCATGTTGCCACTTCAGTGCACCACTGAACTAGGACAAGAGGAATGGTATTTTTTGCGTAACACCTTATACCTATGACCTATGATACGCAAATTTCTCTCCACGTATGTCGAATCCGAGTCCAACTGTACCTCAGACGGCTGTAAGATATGAGACTCATCAGCCACATAACCGTTGCAATAGTGAAACATGGAACACATCGTGGATACTAGACAAATACGGCGGTAAATCCAACCAATAAACCAAATCTCCAACACTTTCCAGAATCTTGAATGGACCAATGTACCTAGGAGATAGCTTACCCTTGAGACCAAATCTCAAAATTTTGTAAAATGGAGAGACTTTTAGGAACACTTTCTTACTTACCTCAAACTGAAAAGGTCTGCCCTTGACATTCGCATAGCTAGCCTGTCAATCTTGCGCAATCTTAATTCATCTTCTTGATCTGTCCAACAATATCAACAGCTTGCTGGACTAACTCTGGTCCCTCAACATGTTTGCTCACCCACTTCCTCCCAGAACAGTAGAGTAATACACTGTCGCCCATACAACGTTTCAAACGGAGCCATCCAATTACTGTGATTGTAACTGTTGTTGTACGTAAACTTAATCAATGCAAATGATCTTGCCAAGCTGGACCAAAAATCCAAAGAACATGTTCGCAACTTGTCTTCAAGATTACGTATCGTGCACTTTGACTGTCCGTCAGTCTCTGGGGGATAAGTTGCACTTAAACTGAGAGTAGTACCCATAGCGCGCTGAAGACTCCCCCAAAACTAGGATATAAACCTAGGATCTCGATCGCTGACTATGCTCACAGCCACTCCGTGTAATCGAACAATCTCCTGGATGTACAATCATGCCATCCTGTAAAAACTGTAGTCCTGATTATAAGGAATGAAATGTGCTGACTTGGTGAGTCGGTCCACTACAACCCATATAGCATCACAATTCCTCGAGCTCACCGGTAAATGGGTCACAAAGTCCATCATGATTAACTCCCATTTTCACTCAAGAATGGGTAAACTGTGAAGCAATCCTCCAGGTTGTCGGTGTTCTGCCTTGACCTATTGATACACCAAACATCTAGAAACATACTGATGCACATTTTTTATTCATTCCTTTCCACCAAAAAGAACCTCGTACGCAAATTTTTGTACACCAAAAGGATTCTCATATTTTATGACTAACACTTGTCATAACACCTGTGATAACGTCGTTGTCCATAATTCTTGATTTCATGAACCCCTCAGGTTCTCTTCTTGGAAATATCAATACAAATATTCTTATTGACTCAAAAGTTGATTAGTACAATATCTAGTACTAATATAACGACATCCATCCCATAACTTGAGATAACATTTGGAAATGAGAATATTGATTATCCTATCACGGATAACAATTTCTTGCTGAATTTTGACTTACGCTATTAGATGAACAAAACTATTTCATCCTTCTTTGGAAAAGTCCTTAAATCAAAACAATCTAGCTAACCCCTGATTCGATCTCATCGAATCAGACTTATCAATGCATCCATTAGACATCCTGAAAAATCAGTGACAACAATCCTGCTAGATCTGTTAACTTTAGATCTCAGCTGCTGTCCTTTTTCCATGTCTAAACACTTGATACTATTCTGATATTACTCATTTGAAATTCCAACACTTGCTAGATTCAATTGGTGATAATATAATCCTAGTAATATTATCTGAGTACTATAATCATCTTATCAGTCTACCAAAAGTGAACAATTTCAATCGTTCTTTATGCAAAAGAATATATAGCTCCCCCATCACGGGGTTGTAACATCTGTAACTACCTCAGACAAAAAGTGGCAAATAGTTATTGGAAACCAAACTTACACAAGTTTAACTGACCATTTCAAACACACATGAACACCTAAGTGCTCATCTTTCCACAATTCAAATGCATTCTTATATTGTCATATCCATGTTGTAACTATAGCAGACTCATGACATCTATCAATAGAATCGAGTATCTTTTCAAGGTTATTAAACTGACACCAAATTATACTTTAACGTAAATGTTTCAATGATCATAGTTCACTGTCTTCCAGTATAAGTCATCCAGTGTCCTAATAAAACTCATCTCGGCTTGATAATCCATCAATCAAATTCCAATTATTACAGGGAAATTTACCTAAGTAAACTCATCACTTAGAATTTCCTGTTCATCTCGTAATCAAGATCTTGATCACTAAAAAATATACTCTCTGTTAGAATCAGACAATACTGATAAAACCTCCTGGTTCTCCCCCAGTATCACATGCGAGAACTACCCGTTCAGAATATTAACATGTCAAGGAAACCTTTCCAAGACTATTCTATTCACGGGAACTAAAATCTGTATATCAGATGAAGTCAGACGATAATTCCACAACATTCCCTTGGCACTAATCCAACACCAAATACAATTCTAAAACACTCAAATAAATCATGAATACTTTTCTGATAGTTATACCCATTTCTATGATTGTACATAAAATGAGACTGAGGTAAGTCTTCCTATAATGTCAAACTGGAACAAAAGAATCCTTCCAGACTAAACCGGCATAAGGTCGCACTTACTATACCATATCGGAACCCAACAGTCAAGAGACTCCTGGCATAACTCATTCTTGACTCTTTGATTTTATGCAACATCCTATCTGGACAAAAATCACTGGTCAAGGAAAATTATTTATAGAAGCACAACTCAAATCCTGATTCTGCAAACATCTTACAGTTAAATCCTGTTGAATATCAATTCAACTAAACTCTCTAATTAAATCCTCGAAATCATATATCAAGATCAAAACTTATCTACTCAGAACAATTACATGTCAAGAAAAATTTAAATCCAAGATTGTTCTGGCAAACGGGACATTTGTATCCTTAACAGAACGAACACTAAAATCTTGATACCACACCTATATCTATCCGAATTTTTTTTAAAGTTACACCTTGTTGTGACTATTGCCAAATTTTCAGACTGAGTAGCCTTTCCTATATAGTCCCTGGATCACCAAGGCCTCCAAACAATCTCTGAAGTAATGGAAACTTCCAGAGGAATATCGATTGAGGGTCGCGCCTCCTCACGTCTAGTACTGGTCACAATCCACAACTCTTGGTATTACTTTAGTCTATCATCCTGATGAAAATCCATCATCACTAGATAACAACCTAAAAAAAAAATCAAAACAGCCAACTGTTCTAATGGAAATCCATCTAGAATAAACATCCATGCCCCTGATGAATCACATCATCCCCTGGCAAACACTTGGGTTACTATAATATTCTACGTAAAACATCTAGAACTATTCATTGAAAACATGCAAAATCCCAAGTACTCATTTAAACAATGATCAATCTTTTATTCAATATAACCAAGCTAATCTTCAATGATTACAATACTTGATCCACAAATTCAGGTTCCAATACAATCTTTACTACAATCCCATGTAATGCATAACTTAATCAAAAGATTACACTGAAAGATGTACATTACAACAATAACTGAGTACATCAAATACTAAAATCTTTAATACATCTGATTACAACTGAAATGCTGATTACAACAAAATACAGCATTTAAATTCATGCGAAAGTCTTTCATTCCGTCTACTGTTCTTGAACATGATGTTTTCCTCATGTCAGCAGACTTTCTACCTCGCAAGATCTCAAAGATATATATAAATATATCCTACTAGAGATGTCCAAAGCTTCCTGAGACATCCTCTTGGTAGGATCTAACGGGGTGACTTCCTTGGTCGACGCAGAATGGATGACTACATGTCACACATTCCATTCAACCCTGCGAATCACCTGGAGTTGAAAACTGGATCTTCTCTTCCAGCTCCATCCTGCTGGGATCCACATAATACGAACTTCTTCAGTTAACCTTGGCAATGACGATCTTGGAAAAACCTAGACATCTTGCTATTCAAATTATTGATACTGCTATTGATATTGAATCCAACTTGTAATCCTACAAAGGATAACCCAAAATCAATACTATGTCCCAAAGAATCTTATTGCATGCTCTGATACCATAAATGTAGTGACCAGCGCCGTGATCACCTACTAATCATAACTTAAGCATGCAATTAATCAATAAAATAATCTTAATAAGAGAAACTGTGGAATTAAATTAAATCAAATGCCAGGCAAGCAAAGCCTAGTGGTCAACCCTGCTATCCAGCCTTGGCCACCACCTAACCTCCTAACTCCAGGAGAACTACCTGCAACTGCCCCATGGAAAAGGGCATCCAGCCAACAGAAAATAACCGGAAGTGAGCCTAACATGCTCAGTACGAGATTATGAGTATACACTATTATATGCGCATGAATGCAAATGAACTGGGTACCAAGACACTCAGGTCAAGAAACTAGCTCATAGACAGGGCCCAGGGTATATAGCATGCTGCACCGTCGCCTCAGGAGGTGGCTCATATACCCAATGGATAATGGTGACCTGATACTAGTACATGTGTCCAACCATAAAGGTGACCTGACACAAGACTTACATATCCAACCATCCACAAACTCGTAGGGTGAGCACCTTACTACAGGATACCTCTAAGGTAAAGACTCAATATGCTCATGTATGCAACATACAGTCATGACATGTTGTATATAAAGGCATATAAAACATGCAATCACATAATCCAAGCAAACACATAATAGATGCATACTCAATCTGGATATCTCAAATAATACTTTCCTACCTTACTAAGGCAGATCCTAGAAGCTTCCCCTCTAGTTCCAAGTCTACCATGCATCACTACAACATAAATAACACATGCATTACCTAGCATGCCAAACATCACCTTCTAGGCTCTAAAAGCCTTAATTAAACTATAGCCTACTCTCTATTTACTATAGTGAACCAAAGCCATACCTTCGTCCATCGTCAGACCGCTGATGACGCATGCCCCAGATCCTGGGCATAGCCTAGCTACGACCCCTAGATGCCTCGCCAGAGCTCCGCTGTCTGGCTGCTACTGCAGACATTGTTCGCTAAATAAAAACAACTACCTACTCCAACTCTTAAAATAAGAGTACCAAAAAGCTCATAAAAAATAAGCTAACATGGGCCAAGGAGAGGTGTGATTTGCATTCAAAATGAGGCCCCCTCATCCCCTATTTATAGAGCACAATCAGAAGCTCCGATAGTGCCAACGGAAGCTCCGTTCTGTGCATGGAATCCACGTTGCAACTGGTTGAGAGCGAAAGCTCCGATGTTCTAACGGAAGCTCCGATGTGTTGCATGCAGCTATGTATACAGTTCTCATTGCCACATCTTCAGACAGCACATCGGAAGCTCCGTTGCTGCATCGGAACTTCCGTTCGTATTGGCAGCTCCGATCTGCACAACGGTGGCTCCGAAGTGAACATCCTTTTATTTATTGTTTTTGGACCCCCGGGACCTACCCTACTATTTTTGGACATTCCGGATCTGATTTTCCACTTATTTTGACCAAATAAGGGCTCCTTAAACATTTTTTCACACTTTTAAAATTATATGTCATTTTCTAACATTTTTAAAATCACTTAATTTTGTAAAATAGAACCGGGCTACTACAGTCACCATATCCGATTCTAGTCTTATCTCTGACATGCTTTTGAGACTCTTGCATATCATTTAACAAGTTTGAGTACATGTTCCAAGTGTTTATCAGTTTAGTTAGCCTCTGATTTTATGATTTTAACTGCTGAATTTACACTTGTATCTTATAATTTTTCCCTCTTGATCTTGGCAATCTCTGCCTCTATACTAATTTTCTCAACTGATATTTCCCAATCGGGTTAGTTGAGGTGACTGACAGTTCATTTTTATTGGCTTTGAGTTCCTCAAATGATGAGCACAATCTTTGATACTCATTATCCATTTCTTTTAGTGAATAATCTAACTCTTCTCGTGTAAATTCATTAGAGTTAAAGTTTAATAGTTGTGCACTAGAAGAAGAATGATAGACATCTTGTCCACTCGTAGAGGGATGATCATCATGAGCTTGATGAACTATCAGAGAAGTAGGGGTCTTCAATAGAAACAAGTCGTTGCCTCCTGATCTCTTCATTGTTTGGGAAAGAAGAACTGTCTGAGAAACATGGCTCGGTCAATGGATTCTTGTTCTGAGATCTTCTTCTCCTTATCTCCTAGCTTGATCAACTGCTGCCAAATATTCATTGAAGTATAACATGTCTCAATATTCTTTCCAGTGTAGTTTCTAGAGTGTTGTACCAGAAGCTCTTTGCAATCTCAACTTATGAAGCCATTTGAAAAATATTCCGAGAAGAGAAATGATTTGTTTTTTATACCACTTGTTTGGATCGGTCGACTGGTGGGGTAGAGTCTTCTTGATTGAATGAGTCTTCAATACTCAAACGAGTTCAGTTTTGGTTGGAAACTGGACTCTGTCTTTTTCGTGTGTCGATGTTAATTAACCAACAATTATATGTGCAGAAAGAGGTCAACTAACAGATTGAACAATTATCAAATAGCTCAATTGAAAAGTAAATGACACAGTAATTGTTTATAGATGTTCAGAGACTTAACTGCTTCTACGTCACCCCTTCTTCCACTGCTAGAAGGATTTCACTCTAGAAAAATTTGAAATACATGTAATTTGCAACACCCCAACTCAATTAGGACTTACCCCTTTGCCTACAACTGAGACTACTCGCAACTCTAGTGAATACAACCCTCGACTAACATAGCTACAATTCGACTGGAAGAATTCATTCCTAGACTGATTTCTTATACAGTGTCTACAACACAAACTGAACTATTACAAGTATGACAAATCTATAAATACTTAGCACAATTGATCCTATACTTGATCAAATATATCTTTTAGGTGTGTGCTTGATCAGTTTACTTCAGTAGCTCTAGATAGCTTTTGTTGACTTTGTGAGAGAATAATCTTGCTCGCTAGTTTACTTCATAACACTTACTCTCAACTTATATTGAAATGGTATTAGGTGATTCTGAAGCGGGTCACTATATTTACGGTATCAGAGTATGCATTATGATTTGGGACATAGTATCGTTTTATGAGATTCAGTAGTTGTGTTTTGTTTCAGTATGGTTTCAGTGGGGTTGTATAAAAAAAAATTCACAATTTTTTTTTCGGACCAGTTGTATTCCACCAGTGGTTTGTTGTAAGACTTTATTTCCGCTATTTATTGATTATTGTTCTTTAAAGATTTATCTGCATGCTTAAGAATGTTTAGTAGGTGATTCTGGAGCGGGTCACTACACCACTTTTGGAAGTCCAAATTTCTTATTGATAGTGTCAGCATCAAATTTTACCATCTTACCTTGCACCAACCATGTCTTTTGAATCGTCCCCGTTTGCGGCATTTTCATAGAATTCTTGAATTGTTTGTGCGATTCCTGCCCTAGGTTGCTTTTCAAAACTCCCCCCCATCCTCTACTAGCGATCTTTTGGGCGATTAATGGAAATTTCTCTTCTGCCAATTCAAATCTGCACTCCGAGATTGGTTTTTGGTTGATTCTCTCATGGTCACAGCGTTCCCTTGCCTAGGCTGAGGCGAATTGCTTTGTGTGGTTTGGGTAGGATGATGAAGATTGGTTTTTCTTACTCTTCTTGGGCAGCATCGTTACTCTATTGGAGAGAAAATGAGTTGGAATTTCACTCTCAGCTCGCAAAATTGAGTTGGGTTAGAGAAAATTACGATGACCCTTGTCATTTGTGAAAAGGGAAATAAACAGAAAAAAGAGGCTACAGTTTTAAATGGTGGGGCGGTGGCGTGCCCAAGGCCAGAAAGTTATTTTTTCCATGGAACCAAAAAAACCTGTTCTCTTCTGTTGGACAAAAGGTTTTGTGACCTGGCCGAAAAATATTTGTGCCCAAGCACCATAGCACGATTTTTTAAACACTGCCACCGATCAAATCCATTCTGGATACCAAATATACATAAATAAAAAGGGGATTCTTAATATTTTGATACGCCAATCAAGAAAAATAGAATAAAAAAATTTAAGCTAAAACAAGTGAATGAATGAAGAAAAATTTAAGAATATCAGTTCTCATTTTAGAGTCTTGAGCTAGACTTTAGTTCCCTTGTTCACTTACTTCAAATAGATTTTGGAGACATGGTGATCGAATTCATCTCCAATGTATTGCTTCAAGCGTTGCCTATTTGCAACAAATTTTCCAATTTTGGGTCCATTACTTTCATAGAGCCACTAGGATAGACATTCCTAATTGTGAATCATGATCTCAACTTCAAAGGGAAAAGTTTTAGCATCGAGTTGAATAGAAACACTTAATCTCCTTCTTTGAATTCATAGTTCATGATCCATTTGGCATGCCATCTTTTTGTTCTTTCATTGTAAACCTTAGCCTTTTTAAATGAATTATTATGAAATTCCTCAAGTTCATTTGATAACTGTGTTTCATATGCATATTTTTGTGTTTGTTTTTCATGCATTCATATGATATTGTTGTTGTTTTATTTAGTTTTAGCATGTTTAATGCATTTGTCTGCATAATACTCTTCCTGGTCCATTTTGTAGGAAAACTCGGCAAAATCTTGATTTTGGACAGAGTTACACTCGCTCGAGCGAGAGGCTATGCTCGCTCGAGCGAGGTCGTGAGAACAAAAAATTTTCCAAAAGTCTTCTCGCTCGAGCGAGAACTGTGCTCGCTCGAGCGAGAGAAGAAGTGATCATCGAGACAGACAGTTTTTCGCTCGAGCGAGAGTTATGCTCGTTTGAGCGAGAGAGACGGGCCACAATTCCTTCGGAGCAGAAAGTTGCTCGCTCGAGCGAGCGGAGCGTGCAGAGTTTTCTAAAGATAAAATTCTTACTCGAATTGGATGCTATCTTTTGAAGACCCTTGGGCATATAAATACAAATCTATTCATCAGAATAAGGGTTACACAGCGCATTCGAAGGCAAGAGGCTGCTGATCATCATCTCTAATTCTACCTTTCTTCTTTTCTTTTTATTTTTGATTTTCAATTGATGTTTTGGATTAAAAACTTTGGGCATTGAATTGTGTTAAATTTTGAGTAATTTTGTCTCTATCGATCAAGGCCACGTGATTGGGTCAGAAAATTTATGTAGAAAACTTGGATGTTTATTTCAGAATTTTCAGACTTGATTTTATTTTATTGATTGTCGAATTTATAATTGTCTTGTGAATTACCTGGCCAGTTATTTGCTTGCATGTTAATCAATTCCAAGTCGATAGAGGAGGATTTGATTTTGATCGCTTTGATAATCAACATATTGTAAAACCGACTAGAAATAGAATTCGGTTTCAATGTGCAGTTTGGGTGTAAACTGAATTTTCAGCATTCGTCATGCATTCAAATTTGATTAGAATTACGAAAGATTAATCCGTCAATATTTGAATAGGTTTGATTGTTCTACAAATATTCTTTCGAACAAATTAGGAGAATTCCCGTGAATTAAGATTAAATCTGAGTCTTGAATCAACTACTTGTTACATAATTTGTCTGGTAACTACGTGAATCCTTGATCGAGCTTTTTCCCTAATATAAAGTTCGAGATCTAAACATGTTCTAATATAACTAGAGAAACATAATGACATGACTTCTAAACCGAGTCTCACTTCTACAACTTTCCCTCGGAGCTAACCATGCCTCTTCTGACTTGTTCATGCCCCACCTGTAGCCAAGTACACATACAAAACAAAGCAACAGCCGGATAACAGGTGAGAATGATAATCCCAGTAAAAACAACATATCAAGTAATACAACAATAAACATGCTTTCAAGACAACAACGAAATCAATAATGATGTAATGAAATGCATGTCTTTAAATCGGGATATCAAATCTGATAACGAGGGATTGCTGCTGTGATTTTGGGATCCCGAGGGTGAGATTACGTAACGACTCACCGACTCACCCAATCGAGGTGGTGCCACGTATCCCACTCCTCTAGACTTTGAGAAACTATAATGAGTATGCTAGCACTAGGTGAAACGACTATGACCTAGGCCACTCAATCATAGTCCCAAACGTCTAAACAAAAAGGGCGGTTCTGCCCGCTGAAAACAAGATTGGCTCAAGATGAATGCATAACAGAAACATAAAACATAGCCATATAACAAAAGCTCAATCAAAACAACAAAATACAAGTTCATCATGCTAGAACGAGTGTAGATGCAAGTATGTGATTTAAAAGGGAAAACTCGAGAACCAACTGTCCCGAGTATGCTATCTCGCTATGATGACTGCTTTTACCTTTCAATGCAGTAGTTCCAACTCTGGATAAGCTACAACAAAAGGTTTAATCAACAACTAAACAATCCAACAACAAAGGCAACGGTTCAAGGTAATCTCTTTACCGTTCTTCGTCCAATTCTTGACGACCAAATGCTGCTAACACAGGACTTTACAACTCCAAACGAATTTGTTCAGATACAATTTAATGATCAATAACCACGATCAACTTACAAGCCAAGATCACAACTCAAAAACGGTTCGAAATCCCCAAAACTCAAACCGACGGCATAACGGCTATAAACTGAACAAACCGGAAACGCAGACAGCAGTTCAATACTGATATCAACTCATATCAAAGCCAATACAACCAAAACAAGGCAAACCCAACAAATCTCAAAACCATAATTTTCGAAAAAGGCTTCCTAAAATCATAAGAAATCCGAACGTCGCTCTATTTCAAAACCGACAGATAATAAACGATCAAAACTTCGCCAAGAACAACATACTCGAATCTAGAACGATTCTAACAACATCCAAAAACTATAATGTATCTGATCGTAGAAAAACTTACGATAGAACGAAGCTCTCGTAGCCGTGATCGCTAAACTTCCTTCAGAATTAATTTTCAACGGCCGGATCGAGCTCGGACTGAAATTTGAAAGCTCAAAAGCTCCAAGAGGCATCTTCAATGGAGTCTAGCCGATGGAAGGGAAGGAGAGGAAGGATAAGAGACTAAGTCAAATGAATTCTAAGTGTAGATAATATATTAAACTCCAAATTTGCGTTTTAGTCCCTGAAATTTCCAAAATTTTCAAAAAGGACCCTGATTAAAATCAAATCGGCTCGTGAACTCTGCGATCTCTGATTAACTCAAATAAACTCAATTAAGATAAAAACGGGGCGTTACAATTCTCCCCCACTAAGAAGAGATTTCGACCTCGAAATCAACGAGAACCACAACTCATAAGATAAAATAAAGAACTAAAGACAGTAAGAAGAACTCACGTCATCTGAATAACTCTGGAAAACGTTATCTCATGTCAGATTCTGTCTCCCAAGTTGCTTCCTTGACTCCGTGACGGCTCCACTGCACTTTCACTAATGGAATCAACTTGGTTCTGAGTTGCTTTTCTTTCCGATCAAGGATCTGAATCGGTCGTTCAAAATAGCTTAGAGTCTCGTCTAACTCGGCTTCGTCAGGCTAAAGGATATGAGAAAGATCTGGATGATACTTTCGCAGCATAGAGACATGAAAAACGTCGTGAATACCAGATAAAGACGGAGAAAGTGCAAGTCTGTAGGCGAGATCGCCTATCTTCTCGAGAATCTCATACGGTCCGATGAATCTCGGAGATAACTTTCCTCTCTTACCGAATCTGACAGTGCCTCTGAAAGGAGAAATCTTAAGGAAAACACGGTCTCCCTGCTCGAAACTCAAAGGTCTAAGTCTGACGTTCGCATACTTCGCCTGCCTATCTTGAGCTGACTTCATTCTGGTCTGAATGATCTTAACCTGCTCTGCCATATCTCTAAGCATCTTCGGTCCCAAATCTGGTGACTCGGACAAGTCATCCCAAAACAGCGGAGATCGGCACTTCTTGCCGTAAAAAGCCTCAAAAGGCGCCATACCGATACTCGCTTGGAAGCTGTTGTTGTAAGAAAACTCGACAAGAGGCAAAGAATCCTGCCAACTAGTGCCAAAGTCTAGCACTACCGCTCGCAACATATCCTCTAACGTCTGGATAGTCCGCTCTGATTGTTCATCTGTCTGAGGATGATAAGTTGTACTCAAATGCAATCGAGTACCAAGAGCCTCCTGAAGACTATGCCAGAAGTGCGAAGTGAATCTAGGGTCTCTATCTGAAACGATCGACTTCGGTATCCCATGCAATCTCACAACATTGCTAACATAAAACTCAGACATCTGATCGTGACGATACGTCATCCTGTACGGAATAAAACAAGAAGACTTCGTCAATCGGTCGATCACTACCTAAATAGCATCACATCCTCGAACGGATTGTGGTAGCTTCGTGACAAAATCCATAGAAATGTGATCCCATTTCCATTCAGGAACAGATAGACTGTGCAAAAGACCTCCTGGTCGCTTCCGCTATGCTTTTACTTGCTGGCAGTTCAAACACCGAGATACAAACCTCGCTACGTCACTCTTCATTCTCTTCCACCAGAACTGACTCTTCAGATCGTTGTACATCTTACGACCTCCAGGATGAATACTGAACCGACTGCAATGAGCCTCTCGGAGAATACGCTGTCTCAACTCCGCAACATCAGGCACAACAAGACGGTTATTCACAAACAAGACTTCATCTCTAACCTGGAATTCAGACTGATGCCCAGATCTGACTGTCTCTACTGAAACTTGAATACTCGGCTCAGACTTCTGTGCTTCTCTGATTGCAATAAACAACTCCGGCTCGGCTTGAATAGCAAACACTCTGATAGTCTCCCTGTCTGTTTCAAAATCTAAGCCAGAAGTGCAACAATCATCGATCAACTGAGAAACACCGATAGTAGAAAGAGATAAAGAACAAAGCTTTCGGCTCAAGGCATCTGCAACTGCATTTCACTTTCCGGGATAATACTTGATTTCACAGTCAAAATCTTTCAACAGATCTAAGCATCTTCTGTCTCATTTTCAGCTCTGCCTGTGAAAACAAGTACTTAAGACTCTTATGATCAGAAAAGATCTCGAAAGACTCACCATAAAGATAGTGACGTCAGATCTTCAAAGCAAATAGAATCGCAGCTAGTTCAAGGTCATGAACCGGATAACGAGTCTCTGTGCGGTTTCAGCTGCCTCACGCATACGCTATAACGTGCTTGTGCTGCATAAGGACACAACCTAAACCTCGGTTAGAAGCATCACAATACACGGTAAAACCTCCAGTACCCTTCGAAATATAAAGAATCGGAGCACTGGTCAGTCTCCTCTTTAGATCAACAAAGCTCGCCTCACAATCTAAAGTCCAAACAAAAGGCGCATTCTTCTGAGTCAGCTGGGTAATCGGCTTAGCAATGGACGAGAAACCCTCGATGAAACGACGGTAATAACCAGCTAGTCCCATGAAGATTCGGATCTCAGGTACTGATGTCGGTCTAGGCCAATTCATAACCGCTTCAATCTTGCTGGGATCAACAGAAATCCCATCTTCAGAAATAATGTGACCGAGGAAAACAACTCGATCCAACCAGAATTCACATTTCGACAGCTTGTCAAACAACTGCTCCACTCGTAAGATCTTCAAGATGATCCTCAAGTGCTCTGCATGGTCAGTACGGTTCTTTGAATAGATAAGAATATCATCGATGAAGATAATGACAAACACATCTAGATAGCGCTGAAAGATACGGTTCATCAATCCCATAAAAACCGCGTGAGCATTAGTCAAACCGAATGGCATGAATATAAACTCAAAGTGACCATAACTCGTTCTGAATGCGGTCTTAGGAACATCTTCCTCTCGCACTCTCAACTGGTGATAACCTGACCTCAAATCAATCTTAGAATAGACAGAAGAACCCCTGCAGCTGATCAAAAAAGGTCATCTATTCGGGGTAAAGGATACCTGTTCTTAATTGTAGCCTGATTCAATTGGCGGTATTCAATACAGAGCCGCATAGAACCATCCTTCTTCCGCACAAATAGAACAGGAGCACCCCAAGGCGATACCACTATGTCTGATGTATCCCTTGGCAATCAAATCCTCAAGCGCTCCTTCAACTCTCTCAATTCAACAAGTTCCATACGATTAAGGAGCTTTCGAAATAGGTTGAGTACCTGGCACTATGTCAATGCTGAATTCAACCTCTCGAATGGGTGGCAATCCAGGAACATCTTCCGGAAACACATCCGCAAATTCTCTAACCACCGGTAAATCCACCAAAGCTGGGCTAGATTTCAGTACATCAACTGCATACACCAAAAATCCTTCTGCACCTTTCTGTAGCAAACGAGTCATAGATAACACTGAAATCAAAGGAATTCTAGATCGAGAACCCTTTACCAAAGAAATTCTACTCTTCTGCCATTTCAGGTCTGAACCTGACAACTTTCCCGAAAACAATCGACTGTTGCCATGTACTTGGTTAAAGCATCTTTACCGACAATACAGTCATAATCTGACAGTCCAAGCACAATACAGTCGAATTCTAGAAAATTTCCCTCAAAACAGAGCTCACTGTTCCTGACTAATCTGACAGAAACAATTTCTCCACCCAAAGGTGAAGTAACAGCTACTACTGTAGGCAACAATTTAGTTGGCAAAGCATGCAATAATGCAAATTTCTCAGAGATAAAGGAATGGGAAGCACCTGTATCTATCAAAACATGAGCATAATGACCAAAAATCGAACAGTTACCTGCTATAACATCATCTGGTGCCGCTGAGCCTGATCCTCTGTCAAAGCAAAGACACGTGCTTGCTGTCTCGGAGGCTGGTTCGCACTAGAATTACCTCCCTGTCTGCTCTGCTTCTGAGACTGGAAAGAGTGCACTGGCAGATGACTGCCTCTCCGCTGAACTTCAGGTCTAGACGAACTCCCACTCTGAGCTCTATCTCTGTTACGCTGAGGGCACAACTTAGAGAAGTGTCCCGGTTGCTGACAGGTGTTACAATTACCAAAGACTCCCACACACTGATCCGGTGAGTGTCTTCCTCCACACTTGCTGCAGTACAAGGTTGATGATCCAGAACTCTGCCCTGAACCAAACTGTCGAACCACTGGAACTAGACGAACTGTTCCCCTGCCTTTTGAACAGTTTACCTCTTGCCTTGTACTGATCCTTTCTGTTTCCCCCACTGCTACCACCTTTATACCTCGGCTGCTGGTTCTGATGCTGAGGTGGCTGATTCTTATATTGAGAGGGTTGGTTCTGATACTGCCTCTGCTGCTGAGGTGCTACCTGATTACCTCTCTGCCTCCACAAGCCTGCTTCTGCTCCCTTTGCGTGATTCATGGCGTCCGCAAAGTTGTCTGGCCTAGCAGTGTTCACTCAATGTGAAGATGTAAAGCTTCAAGCCATTTATGAACTGATCGGCTTTGGCTTCTTCATTGTCGACAATGTGCGGAAAAGCGCAATAAGCTATCAAACAATTGGCTACGTACTCCTCAATGTTCAGATTCCCTTCTCTCAAATTGGCAACTTCTGCTCCCTTGTCCTTTCGGTACAAAACGGGGAAAAACCGCTTATAAAACTCCGTTTTAAAAAGAGAACAAAAGAACAAACTATAGGTACCTCTGTTCACCAAGAGATCTCTTTGGGTTTTTTGTTTTTTTTTTATATTGTAAATCCACCAGTTCTTTGTGCCACAGGGGGCCCATGAAGCTGATGAATGACTAACCTGGATCTGGCGGTCATCCAGTTATAATCAAGGGAAATCGAATAAAATTGATCAATATCATCCAACCAACTCTCACAGTCGACTGGGATTCTCTGTACCCATCAACAACGGCGGATTGATAGACTGAAACCTCTTCTCAATGTTTCCATAGGAGTTGCTGTAACATCCATTTCAACCGTATTCATTACTAGCTTGCTCAGTTGTAGGAATATAACAGCGGTGGGTTTCTGTTTAACAACGACAAACTAACTCTCGACGAGGACCCATCTGATAAATCAAAGGTTTAAGGACACGATATACCTATCAATCCGCTACGATTCTGGAGCCCAACAACCGCTTAGAATACCGGGTACCAGTCGATAACAAAAGCAAGTATAAAACTCAACTAGATCATGCTTTATAAAAATTTAAAATCCACAAAATCAAGTAATTCAATATAATTTCTCAAATAATAAAGCAAGCTCGCAAGGATAATAAAAAATAGACAATCAAATAACTCAATACACAATGCCGGAGACAATACCTATGCAGACTCGAACTACACACACCCCCGCATCGACTCTATATTCAAACCAAGAATCTTAAGGCTCTGATACCACTTAAATGTGAGACATCGGTTCTAAACAACTAATCTTGGCTTAAACAACAATTAAGCAATACACATATCCAAAGACCAAAAGTAAGAAAGAATTATTTTTTTTTTTTAAGGGAGGCTAGCGCTCTCTCTGTGGGGTCGGGCAAAAACGTGCCTGGCTCGAGCACGCCCTAAAGTTTAGCGCTGCTTGGCTTACTCCTAACTGGGGTGCGCTCGTCGGGCTGCTAAAAAAACACCAGCTCGGGCCGCCCCCCTGCAGCATATGAAACAGAACAGAGCAGAAAAAGCTTAGGCAGCTCAAACTAAAATGTTATACCATATCATCAAACACAAATTCATGCATTAAAAACATAACTTCCTTCTCCAGTTATTACATGAAATGCTAGCGTTGATCAACTTACGAACCATTCTAATAACGTGGCAACATCAGACACGAAAAAATCGATACACAAACATAAACAACAAAGTTTCGAGGATCTTAAACATAATAAAATATTAACTAAATAAACATATTGACACGACTTACTAAACTGAGTCTCACTTCTACAAATTTTCCCTATTTATCCACGGAGCCAACCATGCCTCTTCTGACTAATTCCTGCCTCCACCTTGTAGCCAAGTAACACAAACAAAACAAAGCAACAAGCCGATAATCGGTGAGAATGATAATCCCAGTAAAAATATCAAATCAAGTAAATAACAACAATAAACATGCTTTCAAGACAACAACTAAATCAATACCGATTGTAATAGAAATGCATGTCTTTAAACCGGGATATCAAATCATATCACGAGCGGATTGCTGCTGTGCTTTTTGGGATCCCGAGTGGTTGATAAACGTAACGACCTCACACGACTCACCCAATCGAATGGTGCCACATATGCCAACTCCTCTAGACTTTGAGCAACTATAATGTAGTATGCTATGCACTAGAGTGAAACCGACTAAGACTGTAGGCCACTCAATCGAATAGTTACCAAACGTCTAAACAAAAAAAGGGCGGTTCTGCCCGCTGGAGAAAACAAGAATTGGCTCAAGATGAATTCATAACAGCAAACATACAACATAGCCATATCACAAAAGCTCAATCAAAACAAACAAAACACAATGTTTTCGTCATGCTAGAACAAGTGTATATGCCATAATGTAGAGATTTAAAAGGGAAAACACGAGAAACCAAATGTCCCGTGTATACTAACCTGCTACAATGACCTTTGCATTTAACCTTTCGATGCAGTAGTTTCAACTCTGGAATAAGTTACAACAAAGGTTTAAACGAACAACTAAACAATCCAACAACAAAGGCAAAGGTTTCAAGTAAACCTCTTTTACCGTTCATTACTGTCCAAATCTCGCCGACCATTATGTCAGCTAACACAGGGCTTGGACAACTCCAAATCAATCAGTTAGCAGATACAATTTAATGAACAATAACCACGCTCAAACTTACAAGTCCAAGATCACATAACTCAAAAACGATTCGAAATCCCCAAACTCAAACCGACGGCAAAACTAACGGCTATAAACTTGAACAAACCGGAAACGCAGGCAGCAATTCAAGTACTGATATCAACTCAAATCAAAGCCAGATACAACCAAAAACAAGGCAAACCCAACAATCTCCAAAACCATAATTTTCGAAAAAGGCTTCCAAAAATCATAACAAATCCGAAACTCTGCTCTATTACAAAACCGACAGATAATAAAACATCAGAACTTCTCCATGAACAAACATACTCGAATCTATAACGAATCTAACAACATCCAAAAACTAGAATGCTAACTGATCGTAAAAAAACTTACGAGAGAACAAAGCTCTCGAATGCCTGTGAATCTCTAAACTGCCATCAGAATTAATTTCCAACGGCCGTAGAATCGAGCTCGGACTGGGAAATTAAGAATCTCAAAAAAACTCCAAGAGTCGTCTTCAATGGAGTCTAAGCCGATTGAAGGGAAGGAGAGGAAGGATAAGAGACTAAGTCCAAATGAATACTAAGTGTCGATTATATAATTAAACCTCCAAATTTGCGTTTTAGTCCCTGAAATTTCCAAAATTAGCAAAAAGGACCCTGAATCAAAATCAAAAACGGCTCGTGAACACTGCGATCTCTGATTAACATCAAATAAACTCAATTAAGATAAAACGGGAGCGTTACATTTTGAGCCTCACATTGTCGGGACTTTTTGATAGTCAGAATTTTTATTTTGCATTGATATTTTATACTTTTTTATTTTCTTAAATTCTGAATCTTATATCTTGGTGATTATCAGGTACTAACTTGTTGTGCATTCCTAGCAATCGATCCAGTGTGCTACTACCACTTGATTTGGAGATCGAACTCACTCTCCAGCAGAATCCGAAAGGCCAATAAGATCTATCTATCAAAATCTTGAACTTGAATATAGAATCTGAATCAGAAGAAGAAGAAGAAGAAGATGGTGGACAACAGAACAGTTCTAGACATCATACGTCCACCTACTGAAGGCTTATGTATCTATAATATTTCGCACCTACTGTGGAGGCGAATAATTTTGAATTGAAAGCCTTCAAATTATTCATATGATTCAAGCAGCAAGCAAGATTTGGGGGCAGATCTGTGGAAGATCCTTACGTCACAATGGTCATCTGAGCATTATCTGTATGATCTACGACACATTTCAGGCTAATGGGGTAAAAAATCTTGATGCAGTGCAACTAACGGTTATTCACAATCTCACAATCTCTCTGGCAAGGCGAAGCTTACGGCTAGAAGAATAGCCTGACGGGTTCCTTCACAACATGGAACCAAACTTGTTCAGACTGTTTCAGGACAAGTAAATCCCTCTCCAACGAAGATGGCGAAAACCTATTTTCTGGCAAATCATCTGCATTTAGGGCAGAAGGAAGATTCCTCTCTACTGGCTGCTTGGACACAATTCAAAAAGATGTTGAGGATGCTGTCCTCAACATAGATCTTACGCACGCCAGAAGACTCTGACTTTTCTATAGTATGGTGCTGATCAATCTGTTCGAGTCATTATAGTATGATGCTGCTAATGGAAGCCTAATTAGGAAGACACCATTCATAGGAATGGGAGAAACAATGGAAACATGGCTGAAACAACCTTGGATGGCCAGATAAGAAGAAGGAGAAAAAGGCTAGAGTTTTAGATGTCCGAATGCACTTACATCACTTAAAGCCAAAAAATCATGGTAAATCAATGGAGACAGCCGTACAATCCTTACAGCAATACTAATAATCATGGCTTGGAAGAATCATCCGAACTTTTGCGAGGAAACCTTGCCGATCCTAATGCCAACACATCCAAGCCTGTGGAGAAGAAACCATCCTTCGAAAAAATTATGATGAAGTATGTATCCTGTACAGAGACTCTTCAACCAGAATCAAGATGCAAATGATGCATAAGTTGGTAAAACACAGATTAGCCGATATAGCGACACAACTGTCAACTAGGTCAGCAGGATTCGTAGCCTAGCAATACAGAGAAGAATACAAACGATGAGCATTGCTATTCTGGCAGTTACAATGATCGCAAGCAGAGACTGCAGAGAAGAATGACTGAGGATGAGAGAAGCAAGTAAGATAATCAAGGAAAAATGTCTCGATGAAGCATCCCCCAGAGTAGTGGCGCCCCAGACTCGTGACGCCTACTCTGCAATAAATGTATGTTTTTCCAAACCTAATTACTAATGATAACATTGAATTTGAGTAAACATCTCTTCCCCAAAAGATCAAAGCAACTGCAATTGGATAATCAATTTACAAAATATCTAGAGATTTTCAAGAAAGCTTCATATTAACATTCCCATTTGAGCAGATGTTTTGGTGCTCAAATGCCCATTTATGCAAAATTTTTGAAAGTGATTTTGTCTAACAAAAAAAAATTGTTGGATTTTTGAAACTGTGAAGTTATCGGATTATGATCTACTAATTTTACAAAATAAACACCCTCCCGAAACTTAAGGATCTCGGTAGATTTTCAATTCCATGAACTATTGTAAAATCAATTTTTAACAATGCTTTAAGTGACTTGATGTGGCAAGTATTAATCTTATGCCTTAATACCTGTTTTGAAATCGCTAGGAATTGGTGAAGTTAAGCCAACCACAATCTCCCTGCAATTAGCTGATAGATCTATAAAATATCCACAGGGGGGATTGTAGAAGATGATTAGTTGGTTAAGGTTGATAAGTGTTATATTTCCAGTAGACTTTTCTTTGTGCTAGATATGAAGGATGATCGTGAGATCACCTCTTATTTTGTGTAGGCCGTTTTTAATCCACTGGTGAAACTTTCTCTAATAGATGGTGTATAAAGAAGAGTAGATTTTGCATATGAATGATGAGAGTGTAATTTTCAATGTATTTTTCAAGGCCTAGTCGTTATCCTGCGTGACAATTCTGATTGTTTTATAATTGAAATTACTGATGATTTGGTTGAGTGTTTCTTTGCAGAAGACAGTTGTCCCATGGATCCATTAGAAATTTTTTTGACAGGTTACAATGGATGATTGAGAATGTTAGCGAGGAAGTTTTAATTCGTGGCACAATATGATGGATTGGAGTCTGCCCCATGACAGACTCATCAAAACTAAAGGATATGGGATCTATGACCAAATATCCAAAACCACTGAAGCCATCCACTGAGGAGCCCCCTACTCTTGGTAACCTAAACCACTTCCTTCTTCACGTTGAAATAATTTATATTTTATTAAAGCAAGATAAAACTGCCAGTAATATGTTCAACTTCGCTTTGACAGGTAGTGAGGAGTGAAAAATTGTTGAGGGATATTAAAGAGCATATAAGAGCCATAGGATGGATCTTGGTCGACATAAAGGGTGATTAGTCCCAACCAAGTGTATGCACAAAATAATGATGGAAAAAGCGGAACACAAGACATCTACTCAACCACAGAGGGTTACTCAACCCAGCTATTGCAAGAGGTAGTGAAAAAGGATAGGGTGTATTAAACTCGCATTGATGCAAGTAATATAAATCCAATATCTAACAGTGAAAGGTTTTAGTCCAATGTCATGATAGTGCCTAAAAAGGGAGTGATAACTGTTTTAAAAAATGAACATGATGAATTGATTTCTACTAGAACAGATTACGAGGTGACCGGAGTTTGTATAGATTAAAAGAAAATTGAATGCTGCCTCACGTAAAGATCAAATTTTTTTCCCATCCCTTTATTGATCAGATGGTGAAGAGACTAGCAGAGCAAGGTGGGCGTTTTATTGTTATTTTGGACGGTTATTCCGGATATATGCAAATTAATGATATGCACCTGAGGACCACATACAACCACTTTTTACTTCTCCTTATGGTACTTTTGCATATAAAACGGATGTTTGTTTGGTCTTTTTGTAATGCCCCTTTCCGACTATTCAGCGGTGTAATGATTGAAATTTTTCATCACATGGATTTAAAAGTATAGTGCAGTATTTATTGATGATTATTTCTATGGATGGGTCATCTTTTGATGCATGTTTTAGGTAATTTGAAAAATATTTTGAAGAGGTGTGAGGATAGTAATCTTGGTGCTGAATTGGTAAAATGTCCCACTTCATGGTGAGAACAGGCATTGTGATTTCGGACATAAGGTGTCCGAGCTAGGCGAGGAAGTGGACGTAGCAAAATTTGACGTAATTTAAAAACTCCCCATTCTCCCACGAATGGGGAAAGAATTCGAAGTATTTTCTAGGAGCATGCGGTTTTTTTATAGTAGATTTATTAAAGATTTTTCTACTATTGCTAAAACCCCTTACTAATTAGTTAATCAAAGAGGTGCCGTTTTAATTTTTTCTGCTGAGTGCTTGCAGAATTTCAGATTTTGAAGCAAAAATTGATAACCTTGCAACCCAGTGATAGTAGCGCCTGATTTGAATCAAGCAATTTGAGTTGATGTGTGACGCTAGTGACACTGCGCTATTTGGAGCGCTTGCTTTGAAAAAAAATGGACAAAGTACTTAAAGTGATTTACTACGCCAGTATCACCCTGTCAGCCGCAATCACCTGAATTATATGCAACTACTAAAAAAATTAAACCGTCTTGCGGTAATGTTTGCCTTGGATAAATTCAGGTCGTATTTGGTGGGAAACAAAGTCAACGTTTCACCACGCGTTCATTCGGCACGGAAATATTTGTATGAGCAAGAAGGATGCTAAACCCACGTTAATTAGTTGGGTATTAATGATGCAAGAATTTGAGTTGAAAATTATTGAGAGTAAGGGCTCAAGAAAAACACCAAAGTAGCAGCATCCCACCTTTATTTTTTGGGAAAATCAAGGAGCTGAAACGCTCCTCAAGTGATGCATGATGATTCTATCCAGACGAACAACTGTATAGAGGTAACGAATTTACCATGGAAATCAGACATCGTTAAATAACCTCTCAAGTAATTTTCTTCCCTCGTATTAACTTATCAACAGAAAAAGAAATTTTATCAAGGAGTTTGAAATATTTTTGGTGGGAAGAAATCATTTTCCTGTTTAAGATTGGTGCAGATGGCATTATACGTAGGTGAATTCCAACAGAAGAGTTAAGTTATATACACTCCCATTGTCACCCAGGTCCCGACTGGAGGAAACTTCAGTGCGGGTCGTACCGCTTGCATAAAGTACTACAATCAGGATTTTAATGGCCTTCCATTGTTTAATGATGCATATGCCAATGTGATTCCATGTGAAGCATTATCAAAAAGTTGTTAATACTTCGTAGGAGACATGAGATGGCCCCTTAAATAATATTCTTTTTTGTGAGGTTTTTTGATGTATTTGGGAATTGATTTCATGGGTCCGATTACTTGCGTTTTGAGGGGAACAAATATATTTTGGTTGTGGTCGATATTTGTTGTCGAAAGTGGATTTAAGCACTTTGCATGTAGGACAAATGACTTTAGGGTGTTATTGACATTTTATGAAAAGAGAAATTAACTTTGTCTAGATATGGTACACCTAGAGCCATAATTAGTGATGAAGGAACCCACTTTTGTAATCATCAATTTGACACAATGTCCCGACTACAAAAGTAATGGGCTCACTCGACAAGGTTACAACACCTTATCAACCCCAAACTAGTGGGCAAGTTGAAATATCTAATAGGAAGTTCAAGATAATTATTAAGAAAACTGTGAATGCAAACAGGGAAAGAGTGGTGCGAATAAATTGGATGATAGCGTTATGGGATTATCCGTACTGATTTTAAAACACCTACAGGAACTTTCCTCCTTTAGGTTTATATATAGTAAAGTTTGTCATCTTCCTGTTGAACTTGAGCATACAGCATTAATGGCTACTAAATTTCTGAATTTTTTGATGTGCAAGCTACAGGCGAGGGATTTTGTTGGCAATTGAATGAGCTTGAGGAGCTTAGTTTGTAATGCCTATGAAGAATGCCATATTTAAAAAAAAAAAAAACAAAAAATGGTCATGAACAACGCATTGTGTTCACATGATTTTATCTAGGTAGTGCCAAACTTGTTTTACTAATATAAGTTCACGTTTGAAGGCACATGCCAGATGAATCTACGTTCGAGATGAATCAGGACCCTTCACTATCAAGCAAGTCAAATTTCGTATGGTGCAGTGAAAATTAATAGTCCTGCCACAAGAGCAATAAAAGTTAAACGGGCCGAAAGATAAAAGATTATCGAGGTGGTATCGTGGATCAAACAAGAGACCACCGTCGACTTGCATGAACCCGACAAATTAAATAAAGGAGGTACAATCGGGCTATAGACTAATAAATTTATGCGCTGACTTTACTGGGAGGCAACCTAGTGTTCTTATTCCCTATCATCTATTTTGTTTTTGGTTATTTTTTATTTCTTTTTTTAAGTTAATTTTTTGGAGATTTTTGTGTTTCTTTTCAAAAATTTTTGAAAAATATCAAAAAAAATATTTATTTTCTCATTCTTGCTACGAGCGAGAAGGTTTCCTCTGTTTTAAAATTTTTGTGAAATCAGTTCGAAGGAACTCTCTCGAGTGGACTGCCATATGCTCTCAAGCGAGAAATCCCCTCTGATTTGGAAAAAAACTTATTATTGGAAATTTAAGCACGCTCGAGCGAGCCCCAATCATGCACGAGCTAGATGTGCTCAGACCCAAAAAAAAAATATGGGCTCGCGTCGAGCGGAGACAAGGTTCATGAATCTTCATCACTCCCTCCTAGCGCCGGCCTTACACCGGCTTCTCCACCAAATCAGCCACCATCCACATAAGAAACCGCGCCAAACCTCCATTTGGTTCGAAGTACTACCCATCACCACCTGCGCAGGTCACGACCCCCCCCTCTGTTCGAACCTTCTTCTCGCCGAGTCCACTATGCCAATTCACCTCCACGCAAAGCTGTTCCATTCCTGTCGCTATTAAAGCTCTGCCGAAGTGCACGACGCCTCCTCTTCAACTCCGATTTTTGCAGGCGGCCTCTCCTCCGCCGTATCACCCACTTAACCTCCGAGTTTTTAGTATCTGGCACTTCACCCCCGTTCATTCACGTTGCCGACATACCACCAATCGGAGCCGGATTTTCCTTTATTTCAGTTACCCATACGTACATCGCCCCTGTGCCATGCACCAATCCGCCAATAATCTCCATCCGCCAGATCCTCCATCACCACTCGACTCAGTTGTCCATCTCAGCTAGGGGCCCGATCGAGCACTCACACCTTGCCTACTCTATTTTCGGCCGAGCTATCTCCTATCCTTGCCAATTTACAATGGGACCTAAACAAGCACGGTAAGGATGTAGCATCCTCCTCCCAAAGAGCTCCGGCATATCTTATTTCATCCTCGGACACATCGCGCGAAAAGTAAATGTCAACGGCCGCTACAAAAGAGAAGGTACGTTAGTAGATAAACTAATCGCACCCAAATTCCTGAGAGGGGTGTGGAAATAACGCATCGAAGAGGGTAGCATAGCAATAGAAATTGGGTATAGACATTGGGCTTTTTTTGTTGTCAACAACCTAAGGGCGGCCCCGGGGCGGTTGTGACTTGAGTTGCAAGAAGTTTAATGCAATTCCTGCTGAGAGAGAGAGGATGGTAAAGCGTAATTTCGGGGAAAACTTGTTTCATTTGGATGAAATGCATTGAATGGTCTTAACTTCGCACTTCTGCTATTGAATGATGAGTTATATCAAAGTTTGAAGGTCCGCCCGCTATATATAATGAAATTTTAGAACAATTGTGTTTTGATGGGGCGACTTGGCATGACCCAAAAAACGTATCTTCATTTTATGGAAAATTCTATATTGGTGGAGGAGACTGTTTGGGTTCGTGTTTAGCTGCAAAGCGTTTGAAATGCCTATTTCTGCATACTAGCAGTGTGAACATGGTGAGTGCCATTCTTCTATAAGCCCCTTGAGTTTTAGGTGGCCGAACCAATGTCGATCGTGTTTAATCATAGTGAGATTCATCGCTCCATCTACACGTCCTCCATGGGCCTTGTTCATTCCCAGCATTATCTCCTAGTTATGCATTCAGGATGGAGTCCAAGGCCGAGCAGAAGAATAATGGCGAGCAGCCACGACAACCCATTGGATGCGGCATTGGTTCATAAGAAAAAAAAAAAGAGGAGGAAAGACTTTCCTTGGGGAGGCAGAGTCGCGTTCTAGTTCCGAGCTCCTGCACCACCCCGCCACCACAGCCCCATCGTCGACCGTTTCCCTGAGGCCATTCTTTGAGCACACTGCGTTTGCTCATGTCCAGAATGAATTTATGGTTTGCTGCCACCTGCCGACCTGCCAATTTTAATAGTATGGATGCTCCTCCACAGTGGGAATTAAAACTCATGTTGCGGCTCAAAACCGTATTCATTCCTGCTGCTGAGCCATATCACTCTCCAGTCCATTTCCAGTAAGCTGCTCCATGCCCCCTCATTTCAAGTGTCGCCTTTCCAGTTAACAACCAGCCAAACAAGAATATGCTTTCCTCCGGAGTACCATGAGGAGGATTCCCGATGCTCACGCACCTAGCACTAGAACCAGGGGAGTATCCTGTCCTTTGTTTAGCATTGCATTTGTACGTGTCTCCTTTAGTTGGTCTTGTGTATATATGTTTAGAGTCTCTGAAGCGTTGAAGGAAATGCTATTAAGAGGTTCTTTTGTTGCCCCAGTACTGCTCCTACTCTACTGCCCGCGTCTCTTTGCATCACACAGTAGCTCAAATGGGACAATGCCCAATTCAGGTGCATCCATCACCGGGGTAATAATGAGTTTGTTCTTCATATTTTTAAAATCCTGCACACATTAAACTGTCAAAAAAAAAAGGGACATAAATAAATAAGTAAAATGTGATAAATATTTAGCTATAAATGAGAAATATTTTATGGAATCTTTCGATAGAATGCCAGCGTGACCCAAGAAAGCACCCTTCACCTGATGTGGTTGCTGGCATGTTCTTCAAATCCCTTTGACTTTCGATTTATCCGACTTCAATACCTCTGTCAGTAATCTTGTGCTCAAGAAAAATTCCTTCTTGTAACCATACAAATGACAATTTTTCCTAGTTTAGGACCAATATTTTTCCTCCACATATCTGTAAAGATTCACAACTATATACCCTAAACAATCATCAAAAGTATACTATCAAATAGATGAGAAGTCATCCATAAAAACATCCAAGCAAGAATAAATTAAAATATGAAAATTTCAAGAAATCATCTCTAGAAAGTTTTTTGGAGAAAAAAAATTGCAAACATTCCTAAAATGGCATCCGTCAAAAAGCAAATAAGTCATAAGGACAAGAAAAAGTAGTTTTATCTTGGTCCTTCGGTGCAATGGCAATTTGATTATCGTCCGAAGTAAACCATCTAAAAAATAATAGATATTTGGTATACATGGACAAGTTAGACATAGCATTTGAACGATGAATAGGCAAAGGGAATATGTGTATAGGAATGGTCAACCAAAGTCCCACAATTGAATATTACGGTAAATATCCAGTTGTTAATATATTGAATGAAAACTCCCATAGGTATGAGGCCGTTTTGGGGAGTTTCAAAAGAATCAAAACCATAAGGGTGTTAAGCCCAAAGTGGAACAATAACATACCTCTGTGGAGATATCTAGGATTCTATTGATTCAACAGAAATGGTCCTATGCGAGTTTGAAACGTTTAGTTTTTAATAATCAATTGCACACCCGCGATCCGGTGACGTGTTCTTGTTGGTAACAACCTCTCTTTGGCTTCATTTTAGAATGATTGTCAACCCTCCATTCTCCTTCGACACACCCTGGACTAAACTGACGACAGATAATTTACAAAATACATTGTTTTTACATCCGAGTTCAAATTGCTTCAATTATATTGTCTCTCATTAAAAAAAAAAAGTTGATAAAAAATATTGACGTTCGTCGATATTTATAATTTGGAGTGCTCATATATAATTCATACAAAAGTAACTATTTTTATCACGATTGTCGCATTCCATAAATACTGAATTGTGGAAGAAAATTCGTCAATAGAGAAATGGATGTTGAAATCTAATCCCTCAACATATATTATGATCCATCTTTCTTCCAACATTAGCCACGACATCCAGCCGAGACATCAAGCATAGCAATTCCAGGTTGCAACCATATCCATTCCACAATATATTCAATAATAAGCAAGCAATAATAGATTCCCAGTTAGTGATATCCACAGCCATACGGGACGAAATCCTCTGCTACACTTGGTGTTTATAAACCGTGTAACACTTGTGCTAAAAACACCCCCGTTTGCACAAATTATTAAAAATTAAATTCAATAAAATGCAATAAGGGAATCACATAACTAATAATTAATCGAATATAAAATATTTCCGATTCACTATTTTTTTTAATTAAAAAAGTCATGCAATAAATTGATTTAAATCTCATTTTATCGGTGTTTGGAAGCACAATTTATAGCCTAAATTAATTGAAAAAATAGGTGAATCGAACATATTTATCAATGATTAATTATATTTTGTTCATCCATGTTTGTTTAAATGATTAAAATTTTTAATAATTTGTGCAAACAAGGTTTTTTTTACTAAAGTTTCGCACGGTTTGTAAGCACCAATTGTAGCAGAGGATTTCGCCCAGCCATACCAGTCCCTCCGATGAAAAAGAAATCTAATTGTCGTAAAATAAAAATAACCTAATCACACTAATAGTGAAATCCACTAAATTTAAGACTAAAATAAACATTAGGACAACTTACGAACCAGTTGTAAAAATTTATATTCGGGAAACAGATAGAAGTTTATCCAAAAAATTGCTCATTAATTATCATTCTTAATTGGTTTACCTTACATATCTTAATAATAGGAAACCAAGTCTAATTGTGAATCTCATTGATATGAGGTTCAACCTATATTATGAGTAAAACCTATCTCCAATCAATTCATCCGTATGCATCGTAGATTGGACTAATTAGGAGTATAAAAAGCGTATAGGAGCATATGTAGTTGAAACTTTGCCTTTCAATTAAAAAAAAGTGTTTTAGATCATGAAATAAATATCTAAAGCATTAATTACATATGTCCGTCACCTATTTTAGATATTTAAAATTACTAATATATATAAAAAAGTAATTATAATGTTAATATCATAAGATAAACATTAATCCTAAAGATTGCAGGCCGACAGCCCATTGTTTATTAAAAGAAGAATGTCGACCATTCAAAAAATAAAATAAAGTAAATCACTTTTCACGGGTTTCATTTTCTATATATGATAGAAACTATGCCCATCCAGCGATTTCCCCATAAATCTATACATACTATAATGCCAATAATTACGTTAGGATTTTTCACCCATAATATAAGAATATACAACACTCCATGTGTATATACATATAAAAACTCCTTCAAGATCGGGACATGCATGAGAGGAGCCAATTAATATTCACACAATTTATATATACGAAATGATTGTTAAAAAAAATTATTTTATTATATCAAAATATGGCTTTGAAGTACATATAGACAAATGTAGAACCGAAAAATTTGTCCTTCGCAGCCGAGAGAATTAATATTTTATTGCTTTTGGAATTTAAAAAAAATCAATTATTTAAAATATTTTCCTTGAAGTATACTGTTTGTTGCCGTCTTACCGATAAAAAATACGTAATGTCCACTTTGAAGCTAAGCTCCGGATTAATTATATATGTTTTTTATGATTGAGAAAGAAAATGGGAATAATATAATTTTACGCGTCTTTGAATATGTTAAAATAAAGTTATAATTTGATATATTTTTTTAATAAAAAAAATGGATCAATTTTTTTTAGCAATTTTCTATAAACAAGCATCCCCTCAAAAAACGCTTGTGCCAATGATCATAGTTGATGTTGACAAAGAACACCAAGTAAAACTATCTAAACTAACAGAATAAATTTAATAAAATTTTAAACAATAAAAACGTTTCGATAACAGATACTGACCCGGTTTAGGATAAAATAAATATATAAAAATAATTTAATGAAAAAACTAATAGTAGAATTTAAATGTTTGTAATTATTTTCCCAAAAAAATTATAATGCATATAAGAACATCAATTTTCCCAATTTTATATTATCTATTTGTAAATTTAAAAAGATACACCTTATTTTGAAGAGATTTCCTCAAGAACCTAAATAATTTCGTTATTTAAGACCGGTAAATATATATAGAAAAGATTCTCCTCTGGTGGTAATTAAAAGCTTACCAAGATTAAAGGTTAATAAAATAAAATATCCAATGCATGGATCGAGTAATAAAATAAAATTACAGGCCTTCGTACCTCCAGAAGAGTATAGAAAAAATTCGACGGGTAGTTTTGGAAGCACCAAACTGATCATGAATCAAGAACAGAAGCAAAATGCTGAGTTCGGACCAGTCACTTTATTGTCAACAGGATATAGACACGTCGATGCATGCATGGAAAGCGAAAGGACCAAAGATGTAGATCGGATATTCCGAAGTGGTCATTATCGAGAAACAGAAGTACCATTGCTCATTTCCATCTTCCGAAATTAGGATACATATCTAGAGTGATTTATCAACAGATACCGAGGGCCCAGCACTAGCGGCACGATTCTGGAATAGTGGCAGCAGGACAATGTCCCTAAAAAACAGAGCCCTTCGACTGCAAAGGGCTTACGACGGATGTGTCAGTTAGTAAACCTATAACTCTAAATAGCTTCAGGGAGTAGCTATTAGTCTAGTTAAGACCTTTTAGTAAGAAATAAGTGATATGAATATATCACAACTTTCTTATATAGGCATGGACCAGTGATCAAGAGTTTACCTAGGTGACTTATATTAGTAGAGGTACGGATTGTACAAACCAAGAAAACCTTGTTGAGTATTCATGTTCTATAGTGTTGTATGTTTTATCTGGCATGATTATAGTGTGATATATTAAGTTGCTTGCATGATCAAGATGTATGTAGTGACCCGGCTCCGGTTTCACATACTAATCATATTATAGGCATGCAATTTAAAACATAACAATCATTAAGACCGTGAAAATAAATCGATACAACCAAACACCAAGAGGAATACCAAACCGGGCCTTAAACCAACAGTGATACCACTCAATGTAGCCGCCTTAATCCAAGCAACCAATAAACAAGACTAATAAGCATGCATAATTAAACTTAAACAAAAACAATTAAAAAGCAGAAACTAAACGTTTAATACTTTTACAACCACAAAAGGAAACTCAAATGATAATCTCAGTCTTTAACAATAATACACTCTCAACAGTTATCATGACCCTACACTGTTTAGAGTTAAGGTGCCCGTCGAGCCAATGTGTTATTTCCGAAGGTCCTTGAGAGAACTCTTGTATGACAATCTTTATTTTAATAATATTTTACATTATTTAATTTGGCACATCATTAATCTTTACACCCATGCAAGCTGCAGATCTAGAAAACAACCCTTGGAATATACAAAAATTAGAATGAATAGTGAGATGGGTATGTGATGACTAAACATGAAACTCATATTAGGCATACTGTATTATTCTAAACTGTTCCTAGTCGATTCAGCCTGCATAAATGAATGATAAAGGCCACTCGAGCTTGAGACTAGTATTAGCGAAGTGAGTAGCATGATTCAATAGTGTATTAATACATTGGAGAAGTCCCAAGAAAGCAAATAGGTGCACCTTGTAGAGTGCACTGAACAACCCTCCCTAGAAGAATTTTCCAAGTGGTTCACCATCTTATCGAGTGAGATAAAGTTCCTAGTTTATGGTTGTACACCATTAGTCCTTATGACCCGGGACAACATTAGACGGGCTATATGCTAGTGCTTCACATTTGACATGTTTACGCGACTCTACTGAGGAGTTCATCAGGTGGCAATCGTTGTGGTGTTTGTGACGAAATAATATAGGAGTCCAAAGCATAGTAGTCGGGATTCACCACAATAACCTAAGTGGAATGGATATCCTATTAGAATCTCATGCATACATAGCTGTGAAAATCTCAGACCATAGTAAGGAAAATAAGAAAAATGGGTTTCTTGCAATTACACCTTCGATTCAACTACTACATGACATATAGTTATCGATTCAATGACAACTCTCGATAAACCAATGGTTTTCAAAATCGGTCGGGATATATGAGTTTAAGGTAAACCGTTACTTAACTGTAAAGCTAACCATAATTTATTAGTTTTTGCCAGGCACTATCATTTGATACCTAGGGGAGTCATGTAAGCGATGCTGCAAGACGATTCACATGAATTGAAGGGTACAATCTTATTTGAGTTTTTTCGACGTTTCTTATTAGCAAGGATTTTGAGTCAATAAGAAAGAGCTAACTCGGGTATGATCAAAAATTTAAGGAACATTGTTGCGAACTCGTGAATCACATGGAGATATGAAGCTCGTTGCTAGTTGGTGATCAATGAACAATTGAGGGTCACACAATTACTAGCTTTCAAGATCCCGATGATATAAAAATATTATATCAATGTGATGAACACACTTTATAAAGGCGTCTATAAATAAAATAAATTAGAAGTCGTGACATCAAAATTGGAGAATGAATGGCTATAATTAACTTATTAATATGGTGAATGTGTTTCCAAAATTAAAAGTTGACCTTAAAATAATAAGGTAAAAGAAAATGATTGAGTATACAAACTAAAAAATTTTGAAACTAAGTTAAATATAAATTCAATTTATTGAAATCAATTAAAACACACTATTAGCCATTATAATGTACAAAAATTTAAATTAATTCAAGTGTTGAATTTTAATTAAACATAATTGAGTCTTATAGAGTCTCAAATAAAAAAGTGTTATATACAGGACTTTGATACGAGTGGACTTTGAATGAGTTCAAGTTGAAATTAAATTATTTGATTAAACTTAAATGATTTTAGGTATTACATAATATAATTAGAATAATTTTAAATGCCATTTGAATATATCGTATAAAAATATATATAATATATATATATTAATCGTTTATATAAAGGTATAAATATGTGAATGTGTATGAGAATATGAAGGGTTAAAGGCATTGAGTGGAAATTTCATGCATACTTTGAAATATTTCCAAGCATGGCTTAATTGTAATCATTTAAACCATCACTTTAAATAAAATATTTTGAATAATATATGAGGCACAATTCATTCCATTTTTTGCATCATAAGTGGCCGAGCCACTCGATGTAAAATTCTCCAAAGTTTTCTATCAGTTTTTTGATGAAGAAGGAAAAGTGAAAATTTCAATGCAAAATACACTAAATATTCTAGTGCATATTTAGAGCGTATCTATATCGTCTATTCGTGGACCTAATTCGCAGGATTGAAGTGTTAGAATCCATTTTGAGCAAGGTGAGCTTTTGAAAGCAATGTAAATAGCTTCTAACCACTTCAAGAAGTCTAGATGTTGACTATCAACATTGGTTGGAGCCATAAAACAATCATTGAGATTGATAGGTAAAAAATTCTAAACACCCTATGGTGTTTTGCATATTTTTAATGCTACATAAGTGCCTCGGATCTCTTTTGTTAAAAATTTTAATTTTTTCGCTAGCGTTAACCTCTCACCGGGCACGAGATAACCGATCACCTATAGTGGTATCAGAGACCTAGGTTACTCATTTTGTGTAGTATTTGTAAGAAATAATATTGAGGAAGAATTATCAAACCGCATGAGAAATATCAAGATCCTAATCAATTTGGGGCTGTATATGGAGAAAAAATGTTTATAAAATGTTTGCTGCCCATTTCGGGAAGCTGGGGCAGCATACCACGGCTGCCCGACGGGCAGCCCTCTTTTAATAAATAAAATAAAATGTTTGGGTTGGCCCAAAATCCGGCGAAGTTGCTCCGGCAACGTCTATGACGACTTTAGGTTCCAAAAGTTGATTTGGTATATACCAAGTGTCAAAAGCCCTAAGTTTGTATGATATTGTAAAAGTTGATATTTTAATGAAAAAATGAAAATTTTAAAACAGTGTAATATCTCATAAAATAAGAAAATATAAAGTGGGACTTTAATTAAATAAAGTAAATGGTGATTTACAAGAAATTCGATTATAAATAAATTAATTAGAAAGTAAAAAAAGGTGTTTTGTTTATATTGTTAATTTAATTTATAATTGTGGTGGTTAGTGATAGTAACCAAGATATATAATATTTGAACAATTGATTATTGTGATAAATAATTGATGATGTATGATATATGATATTATGCATTAAGGATGATACAAGAAGCCCGAAGACCAAATTGCTAGGTGTAAAATGCTAGGATATTTTGTGTTGAATGGTTGTAATAATTAATCTAATTATAAAGTTCTGGGCTTGGTTTATGTATATGCCCGTTCCCCACCCCATGAGATGTATCCCTATTTGCCATGGATATTTTAATGTAAAATATTTGATAGTGGAAGTACAAGATTGGAAGATAGGTGGGCCACTGATGACTTATGTACATCCAAAGACGATGTAAAATCTTGGAAAAGTTTATGTAATTGTTTGCATTTTGCATCTCATGCATTCCATAGGAATTTGTGACCTAGGCCCGTGTTTGGCTCACACGGTCCGAATAGTTTTGGGTGCTATTGATTCAACCTTAGATAAATTACTGATTATAATATATTCAGTGATAATATAATTAAATGAATTAGTATGTACCGTTATTAATTTATAATAACAAAGAGTTGCATGAATCCGTCAAACAAACGATCAAACATGGCAATTTTTTTTTTTTAAAAAAAAATTAACGATGAAGACCATTTCAAAATTAAGAAACCCTCATATTTTTGAATTAGAATCATAATTTATATGGACAATGGATGCATGAAGAATCACAAACCGGTAATCAAATGCTCGTCCGCTCATATTAATGGGGAGGCTTGGATGCCGGAAAGCTGTGACATCCTATTGACATGGTGATGTGAACTACGTAAAACTCCCATGACTTCGGCACATAATATTGGGGAAAACTTCATGGCGACCACCGTCCAATTAAAGGTTCGATAAAATCGATGGGAAAGGCTTGACACGTAAAAATGAACGACGTCCATAATATTAGGTCCTAATCAAGCGTGAGACAAAATTATACGTAAAGGTTGCATGGAGATTCAATTGGAAAACTACCTTTTTTTAGGAAATGTGGAAATGGCTGATATTAATTCGGGATCATGATTGGCTAATTGAGACCTTTTAATTTGTACGTCAACTGAGGAAAGTAGTTTCCATGTTTTCCCACTAGAGGGTAATGTGAAAATGTCAAAACAGTGAGAGTAAAAATTTATAAATGTTTTAAAGGTCCATACTTTATAATCTTACTAAATAATTTTAAAATAGGTCCATTTAACATTTATCTGATAATTATTTTTTAGTACAAAGTTTATTTGACAATGTCATCAACATCGCAATCTGTTATCTGGCAATACTCGACAAAAACAAGTTACTGACTCCAGCCGGTCCAAAATTAAACCTCGATTGGCTAAGAAATTTGAAAATTTGTCTTGAACTACCTCGGAGTGGAAATTGCATGATACACTTAATGAGTCACCCCGCTGATAAAGGCTCCGACTGATTGTAGCCCTGAGGAGCTACATGATTTACAAGGATTGGTGTGACCATGACTTGAAAGCTAAGTGTTATTTGCTGGGTTCTATGTCCGATAAACTGCAGAGGCGTTTTGAGGATGCTAAGAATGCTGCTGACATTCATTTGCATCTCAAAGAGCTCTTTGATGAGCAAGCACCCCTGCTTCGGTATGGACATTATATGCGTAGCTGCAAGGAATATCTTGACCAGAATGGTTCTGGAAATGATACGTTCTACATTGAAGTGAACATTTCACTTATCTCTTCTTCTTGGGTATTGGATATCAGGTTGTGGCTCACATCTATGTAATGATTTACAGTTGATGGCAAGAAGTAGGAGACTCAGGGATGGTGAGACATACTTGAGGATGGGCTATGGGGCAAGTTGCTGCCAAATCTATGGAGATGTTTACTTATTGTTGGAAAATGATTTTAAGTTAATTTTGAGAGATGTTTTATTTGTACCAGATTTGGTGAAAAACATTGTTTCCATTTCTATGCTAGATAAAGATGGATATTCTTGTTTATTTGGCAAAGGTGTTTGAAATATTTACAAGAATTAATGTTTAATTGGTACAGGACAATTGGAAAACGATCTCTATAATTTAAAATTGAAAGATATTCCAATGTATAATGTCCAAGAGATATCAACAACATCCAAAAAAAAACAAGATACTCTAAATCCGGCACACTTATGGCATGCTCGATTAGGTCATATATCTTTAAGAATGATGAACAAGCTAGTGGGAGAAGGCATGTTTGATATGTCTGATATTAATTCTCTTACTACTTGTGAACCCTGTCTAAAAGGAAAATGACCAAAATTCCCTTTAAGGGCCATGTGGAGCGAGTAAAGGGACTGTTGGATTTGATCCATACATATGTGTTTGGTCCATTTAGCATCTCCACTAAGCACGGACATCTTACATCATTACCTTTACCGATGACTTCTCTAGGTATGGGTATGTGTATTTGATGAAATAAAAATCTGAAGCTTTTGAAAAATTCAAAGAATTCAGAAATGAAGTGGAGAAACAGTTGGAACGAAGCATCAAGGCACTTCGATCGGATCGAGGTGGTGAATACTTGAGTGCTGAATTCCAAGAGTATCTTAGGGAGAATGGGATTCTCTCCCAGTGTATTCCTCCTGGTACACCTCAGTTGAATGGTGTTTCAGAACATCGTAACCGAACTTTGATGGACATGGTTCGATCTATGATGGGGTTCACGGAGTTGCTGCCATCCTTTTGGGGATATGCGCTTGAAACTGCCGCACTATTGTTGAACAATGTCCATTCAAAGGCAGTTGATAAGACACCATATGAGATATGTATGGGAAAGGCTCCTAAGTATTCTTATCTTAGAATATGGGGGTGTCCTGCTTATGTGAAGCAGATAATGGGAGATAAATTGGATGCTCGATCCATTTTATGCTACTTCGTGGGATATCCAAGGAATTTGGTTGGATATTGTTTCTATCATCCCAAAGAAACAAAGGTGTTTGTTTCTAGGAATGCAACCTTCTTGGAGAAGAAATTTCTATTGGATAGAAAATGGGAGATGATAGAACTCGAAGAAGTTCGAGAAACACCCACGATTGTGGAACCTACACCAGAATAGCCAAGAGAGGAAATACAAGTTCCTAGAAGATCCGAGAGGATCTCGAGACCACCTATGAGGTTTGGTATGCTTCTTGAAGAGGGCCAAGATGAGCCTGACCATGGATGTGATCCAAGGACCTTCAAGGAAGCATTGTTTTGATGTTGTTCATCCAAGTGGCTTAAAGCTATGGAATCTGAGATGAATTCCATGTATTCGAACCAGGTGTGGAATCTTGTGGATCCACCTGAAGGAATTGTCCTGTAGGGTGTAAATGGATTTACAAGAGGAAAACTTGGGACGGATGGGAAGGTGGTGACCTTCAAGGCTCGATTGGTAGCAAAAGGTTATACTCAAAAGCAAGGAGTTGACTTTGAAGAAACTTTTTCTCCAGTCGCAATGTTCAAGTCTATAAGGATAATGCTAGCCATTGCCGCATGGTATGACTATGAAATATGACAGATGATGAGAAGACAACTTTTCTTAATGGGGATATTAAGGAAGAAATTTACATGTCTCAACCTGAAGGGTTCACATCTATCGAAAGTGAGAATAAAGTATGCAAACTTCAGAGATCAATTTATTGTCTCAAACAGGCATCTAGGAGCTGGAACTCAGATTTGATGGTACAATCAAAGAGTTCGGATTTACTAAGAATACTAAGGAACCCTGTGTGTATAAGAAGGTCAGTGTGGAAGTGTTGTGACATTCCTGTTACTTTATGTTGATGACATTCTACTCTAAATTGTACCTGCTTCCATCATCAGCCTGCTGATGGCGACCGCCTAAAAACTTAGGCACTGCTCCGCTACTATCCCCGTAATGCTCCGTCACTCCTGACCCTCCAATAGGATGCCTAGGAAACCCCAAAAAGCCAGAATACTAGCTAGAATGGACAGAGTAAGGAAAATGGTGCACTTGAAAATGAGCCTCGGCACCCCTATATATAGACAGTGATCGGAAGCTCCGATCACATGATCCGCGCTTTCGATCCAATCGAAACTTCCGATCTATTCTTATTGACTCCACCACCAACCACGTGTCCATCCTCTAGAAGCTGACTGCCGACAATATATCGGACTTTCCGATCTAGCTTAGGAGCTTCCGATCATCGTTGATGTCACTACTTACATAATATTTCGGACAACAGCATTGGGACGTTCCGAGCTTCCGATCCCACTTCGGAGCTTCCGAATTCCCCTAAGATTTCCAAACTGGCTATGGCTCGATTTGTTCGGACCTTTCGAACCCTGTTCGGAGCTTCCGATCTTTATTGAAGCTCACAACTCTACTGGACCATTTTTAATATGAATCTGACTAGATATGAATAACAAACATGATTATTGTACGAATTGCAACCATAATTCAATAACAAGAAAGAATCAAAGATTTTTCCCGATCTAGAACCAAGTAAAAACAAAGAGATAAATTTGGATATTCACCCCTAATTGATAAAAAATTAGTAATAAATAATCATGAAACAATTGTAATTCAACGAGACCTTCAAAATAACTTGTATTCGACAATCCTACGATGATAAACAATCGACAAACGCCACAAAGTTTATGAAACTTTAATAAGTTGGATTTTTTATTAACAAAGCAAAAAGCTTCACAAAATTCTAGAGAGAATTTTAATTGATCAATAATAAAATCGAATTGTTATTAATTAATAAGAATAATGTATCTATAGTTTACAACTCAAAATAAAAGATAATGCAAAATCTTGCAAAAGATATTACTTATATAAAATTCCTAGTAGGTTTCTATCTCCAAAATAGGAAAAAAGACTCAAAAATAACCAAAACTCGTACACATACAACATGCCGAAGTATGTGTAAAACACGACCTCGCTCGAGTAGTAGAATCTCGTGCTCGAGCGAGAAATTTTCTGCCGGAGAAAATTTCTCGATGCTCGCTCGAGCGGCAGTTTGTTGCGCTCGGGCGAGAAACCTTCTGTCCAAAACCTTTCACGATGCTCGCTCGAGCGGCAGGTTGTTGCGGTCGGGTGAGACACTTTCTGTCCAAAATCCAAATTCTTCCTTTTCTTCACTTTCTAATTCTTCAATGACGCATAAACATCTTCCAAAATGATCTTCAAGTGCTCCAATCCCATCTGGATAATTTAGCATCATCATTTGAAGAGCTTCATTGAGCTGTTTAGCTCGACGCCTAGTAATCGGCTCTTTTGGAAACTCCAATGGATCTTGAACATTCCCCACAACACGATCCGCATGTGAGCTGTCGATGATCGCATCATCCTCCCCTTCTTGAAAAGGATTTATCCTCAAATATCGATCATCACCTACATAAAACAACGATAAGTCAGAAATATTAAATGTAGTACTCACATTATACTCACCTGGAAAATCCAATTTGTAGGAATTATCGTAGATTCTCTCCAAGACATGAAAATGTCCATCACCCCTAGGTAGTAACTTATAACCCCGATTCTCCGGAAACCGCTCTTTTCTCAAGTGCAACTACACCCAATCACCTGGTTCAAACACAACTTTCCTTTTAGCTATATTTTCTTGCTTGGTATATTGTAAGTTCTTTTTTTTCAAATGTTCGCCTTCACTTTCTCATGCAAATTCCTCAAAAATCCAGTTTTATTATTCCATCCATGTTAACCCTTTCACTCATAGGTAAAGACATCAAATCCAATGGTGTTAATGGATTAAAACCATAAACAATCTCAAACGGAGAAAAATTTGTAGTATAATGAACACTATGATTATAAGAAACCTCAACAAAAGGCAAACATTCTTCCCAACTCTTCAAATTCTTTTTGACTATAGAAGGAAACAAAGTTCCTAACGTCCTATTAACAACTTCAGTTTGACCATCCGTTTGAGGATGACATGTAGTCGAAAACAGTAGTTTAGTACCAACTTTGCAGCATAATATTTTCCAAAAGTAACTCTAAAATCTTGTATCCCTATCAGAAACAATACTTTTAGGCATGCCATGCAATCTAACAATCTCATTAAAGAACAAATCAGCAACAAGTGAAGCAACATCAGATTTATGACAAGCAACAAAATGAGCCATCTTTGAAAATCAATCAACCAGAACAAATATTGAATCCCTCCATTTCTTAGACCTCGGTAGTCCTAAAACAAAATCCATAGAAATATCTACCAACGGTTTACTAGGAACAGGAACTGGAGTATAAAGTCCATGTGGTTGTTGTCTAGACTTAGCTTTTCTACAAGTCACACACCTTTCACAAATTTTCTCAATAAAATGCTTCATGTGAGGCCAATAAAATGTTCATGCAATGTTTGATAAGTTTTAGCCACACCGAAATGCCTCATTAAACCACCCCCATGTGATTCTCTAACAAGAAATTCACGAATAGAATATTTAGGAATACACAACTTATCATCCTTAAATAAATAGCCATCATGCAAATAAAACTTATCTTTTGAACCCCGTAAACATGACGCATAAATGTCACCAAAATCAATATCATTAGCATACAACTCTTTAACAAGCTCAAATTATATGAACTTTTAGTCTAACTTAGACAAAACATAACTTCGTATAGAGCATCTGTTATCACATTTTTCTTTACCTTGCTTGTACTTGATAACGTAGGGAAAGGTCTCCACAAACACTGCCCACTTGGCATGTCTCTTTTCAACTTTTGCTGCCCCTTAAGATGATTCAAAGATTCATGATCTGTGTGAATCACAAACTCTTTGTGCCACAAGTAGTGCTGTCATGTCTCAAGCACTCTCACCAATGCATAGAACACCTTGTCATAAGTAGGATACCTCAATGATGCTGAACTCAATTTCTCTCTAAATTATGCAATTGTACGTTCACCTTTCATCAAGACGCCTCCAATCCCTACACCTGATGCATCACATTCAATTTCAAAGGTATTAGAAAAATCATGTAAAAAAAGTAAAGGAGCATTAATTTGTTTTTGCTTAATGATATTAAAATATTTCTCTTGCTCCTCGCACCAATGAAATGGAACATTCTTCTTGATCACCGAAGTAATAAGTGCCGCCAAAGTGCTGAAATATTTCACAAATCTCCTATAAAAACTTGAAAGACCATGAAAACTTTGAACTTAACAAATAGAAGAAGACGTTGGCCAATCTCGAATTGCACTTACCTTTTCCTCATTAACTTTCACCCCTTGAGCACTCACAAAAAAACCAAGAAACACAAGTTTTTTTGTACAAAACACACACTTTAAAGTTAACATACAAATGTTCAGCTTTTAGTGTGATTAGCACAATTCTCAAGTGTTCCACCTGATAATACAAATTCATGCTATACACCAATATATCATCAAAATAAACAACAACTTTTCCAATATGTTGCATGCAAGACATGATTCATCAATCTCATAAAAGTTCTCGGTTCATTAGTTAATCCAAAAGGCATAACTAACCACTCATACAATCCATACTTAGTTTTAAAAGTAGTTTTCCATTCATCACCTTCCCTCATTCTAATTTGATGGCAACCACTTTTGAGATCAATTTAACTAAAAATTCTAGAACCATGAAACTCATCTAAGATATCATCTAGCCTAGGTATGGGATGCCTATAGTTGATGGTGATGTTATTAATGGCTCTACAATCCACACACATGCGCCATGACCCATCCTTATTAGGTACTAACAAAACAGGCACTGCACAAGGAGACATAGACTCACGAACAAAACATTTATTTAAAATTTCACTTACCTACAGTTGTAGATCTTTAGTCTCCTCTGGGTTGCTCCTATAAGTTGGACGATGTGGCAACGCACTTTCGGGCACAAGATCAATTTGATGCTCGATCTTCCTCAAAGGTGGTAATCATTGAGGTAACTCCTTTTGAAATAAGTTTTTAAATTCCTGTAAAAGAGAAACAACATTTCTCGGAATATTTTTGGCTATATCACTTGTATTTAGCAGAATCACCTTATAGATAAATAACACAAGCGGAACATGGTGAATATAAAATCTCTTGCAGTTCACTCTTTTGGGCCATAAATATTTTTTTCTAGGCCTCTTTCCTCTCAATTGTATTTTCATCGTTTTTTCCCATTCTTTTTTTCTAAGGTCATCTCACTTTTTTTATCACTATTTTTTTCGGCATCTTTTTTCTTATTATTTTTCAATTGATCCTCCATCACTTGTTTAGGAGTCATCGGCAACAATACAATAGGTTATTTAATCAAAGTAAAAGTATAAAGATTTTTAAACCCATCTTGTACCACCCTCCTATCAAATTTACATGGCCGACCCAACAAAATATGACAAGCATGCATAGGAACCACATCACATAACACCTCATATACATACTTACCAATAGAAAAAGAGACCAATACTTGCTTTGTCACTCTCACCTCTACACAATCGTTAAACCACTGTAGACGATATGGTGAGGATGCTTTAGAGTAGGCAAACTCAACTTCTCTACAAGCTCACAACTCGCCACATTTGTGCAACTCCCACCATAATAATAAGGCTACACACCTTTTTATTAACAAAACACGCGAGTGGAATAAATTTCTCCCTTTGGATATCTACTTCCACCTTATGTTGAGCATTCAAAATCCTCCTAGTCATCCAACAATTTTCCAACAACCCTCACCATATCTTCTCATTATTGGGATCCTCTCCCAAGGCAAGGAGCATGTCATCATAAATTTGGAACATCCTCCTCACTCTCAGACTCAATCTCACCACAATACTGATTGTAGTATGGCCCGTACCCAAAATCAGTGATTGTAAGGATTAATCAAACGCTAATTAAATAGATTGGGTACGCGGACGGATCGGAAGCTCCGATGTTCATGGTGGATCGGACGTTTCTGATCGACATCGGAACTCTGATGCAGGATCGGAAGCACCGATGATATAACATCAGCATGACGTGTGGCAGGAATCTGGAACGCTCCGAATCGCCTCCCTATCCGCAGTCAACCATGTGATATTTGACGGGACTACGGTGGCAGATGAGGATCTTCCAGGAAGCTCCGATGGCATGATTCGGACGTTCGCGGATCGAAGATCGAAAGATTCCGATTCGAAGGAAACGGAGGTTCCTGATCGATGTCTAATAAATAAAAAGGCCGAGGCTTCACATTTAATTGTGCCAAATCTGAGAATCCCTCTCTATTCCAGGCATCATTTGAGTAGTTCTAGTCTTCATAGGCTTAGACCCCGGGGGTTTGGCGAGGCATTCGATGAGTCATAGCGGAGTTGTGGCCCCAAGTTCTGGAGGCATCGACATCAAAAGGCATAACGACGAACGAAGGTATAGCTTATTTGCTATCCTAATAAATATTTGAGGAGTATGCCAATAGCTTATTTAAGGCTTTGTAGAGAACTTTAATGATAGTAATATCATTTGGCAGTGTATAAGCATACTATAGCCATGGATCTAGAGTTTTGGTAGGAGCCTTGCACGTTATTTGTAGGTAACGAAACAGTAAATGTTCGAGATATCCTAACTGAGTATGCCATGTATTATGTGACTGCATGGTATATATGTCTTTGATTTTTTAATGACTGCATTCATTTGCATCAGCGAGCTTATCTCCTTTGAGATATCTATTAAGTAGGTTTGATACCGCTATCCTGTTAGTGGTGGACCTTACCATGGCTTTGGGTCCCCGTGGTAAATCCACTTGGTATTTGGTATGGGAGCCACCGACCTGAAGCGACGGTCAACAACAAGCGTGCTACATACCAGGGGGCCCGGTTCCTGTCTCTGTTATCTGTGATCCTTGAACCCTCGAGTTATAGGGAGTTCAACTTTGCATGCATGTAAACTCATACTCTTGTACCAGAGATATATGTTGATGCTTCACGTCTTGTACTCTTTAATTTCTGGACACCCTATTTTCATGTGGGCAGGTTTGAGATTGGATTAAGGCGGGTGTGTATCGAAGAGGGGCTAGGCAGTGGTTAGGCCAGCTGTAGCTTCGCCTAGGTTTTATTACCTTTGTTATTGGATTTGATACAACTATTCGATTGGGTTGTAATTTATTTTTGAGTATTTACAGATTCCTTTGCCTTGGGGATTGATATAATGTATTATGGTTTTCTACGAGTTGTTATTCTGGATATCCGTTTTAATTAACGTGTAATTGCCTACCTAAGTTCTGTTTAGTAGGGGATCCAGGTAAGGGTCACTAGCATTTTATTGGTATCAGAGCAAGCAAAAGTATTCTTGGGATTTAGATTTCTACAAAAGATAAACCGGTTATGTTAATTTTTTTAAGATAGGCAGATGCATGACGACCTAAAGTTCTCAATGGCTAGTAGATTAGGTGGGCGTTGGGGTGATGCCGACCGGGAGCCTTCGTCGGGAACGCTGCCCATCCGTCATCGAGATGAGGGACCTTTTCAACTGTACGTCGATTCTTTTGCAATGATGGGGCCTAAGCCCTTGGTTGGAGGTGAGTCCTCCGTAAGGATGGCGGAGAACATGGATAGAAACTGCATGGAGACGTACTTTTTCAGGCTTTCCACTGCAATCCGAGGAGAAGAGATGATGGAGACCCTGGGTTATCTTCTGGATGGGACGTGCGCGCAGGTGGCGTGAAGGGTTTAACTTCTGCACCTTATTATAGTTGCGGCGAGAGGAGGTGGGCCACCTGGGCCGAGTTCCGCAATTAGCATTGTTCATAAGCTGTATTTCCCTCCTGCACTCCGTAAGTCGAAGGCGGGCCGAGAGCAACTGAGTCTGCGCCCATGGGATCCATGTGGGGTCTATGTGATGAGTATCAAGCAGAAGTTTGCTTTGATCTAGCTAACCTATTGTGTCCCCGAGATTTCTGACAGGCTTTGGGATGTAAGTATAATCTGTTCCCTTCAGGGCCTTAACCCTGAGGAATCCAAGAGCGTGTGGGTGTGTCGCGGCGAACGACATGTGTCCTACGAGGGATTTTTATGGGTGATGCCAGTTGAGCCACCAGGCGGAGGACAGCGATTCTGACGGTAACATGTCTATTCTCTCCAATCGAAGACCGTGCTAGTTCTTTGGGTCCCCGTGCCCAATCTTTTCAAGAAGGTCTGGATCTACTTCTTCTTCCCTCTGGCTCAGCTGGTGTTGGATCCGTTTATTGAAAGAAGGACAAGTGTGATCACTGAGGGAAGAGACCATCCAACCGACAAGGTGCCGTAGAGCTTCTGTGAGAATAGTTTCCGTTGTGGAGAGACTGGTCATATCCAGAGGGATTGTCCACATATCTGGGGGATGCGGTTTTCAGGTTACTGGTTTAGGATCTGGTTCTCAAGGCCAGCCCCCCCCCCCCCCCCCCCCCCCCCCCCCCCCCCCCCCCTTGGGCCGTTCAGCAGAGGTCGCAGGACAGCCTGCTGGGAGTTCTCATTTGAGGCCACGAGCTCTGGCCAGGTGTTTGCGCCTGTAGACATGATCAGGCAGTAGAGGAGAATGAGAAAGTCATCGCAGGTACAATTCTGCTTTATGGTAATACCTGCTCTTGTACTTAATTGACACTGATGCATCTCATTCCTTTCATACTGTCACGTTTTGTTAAGAGGCATAAGTTACCATGCATTGCACTAGAGAGCGAAACGTAGTGAAATGTACTGTTTCTACTCCCGAATGGGCCAATCTGCTTTGGCTAAGCGTCTAAGTGATGGGTTGCCCTTTAGAGTATCCGAGGGGAACATTCTGTTAGTGAATCTCATGGTTCTTGCAAATGGGACGAACTTTGATAGAGTGTGGTTGTGTGTGTGAATGATATGGGAATAGATATGTATTGACATACCTATCGAGCTTCAGTGGAACTGCTACCAGAGATTTAGTAAAGACGCTTTATCATCCGGAGGGGATTGATAGATGTCTTTTTCCTATGGAGAGGGAGCGAGCGACCCCCGATGCGCTTTTGGGTATCAGCTTTGAGAGGCCTGTCGAGGCTCTAGAGTCTGGCGGGGAAGGCTATACCTTATATTTGCAGTATATGATTTGTCCGCTGAGAGCGTTGGTGATTATGGAGTAGCATTCCGGTCCGTGGATGAACTTTCCAAAGTGGTTTTGTATTTCCAGATGAGATTCCGGTTTTCCCTACTGTTAGGGAAGTCGAGTTTGGCAATAGAGTTGGATGTCGGGTACTCCGCCATATTTCTCGAGCACCGTATCGTCTGGCTCCTTCAGAGATGCGTGAGTTGAAGAATCAACCTACAGGATCTTTTGGACAGTAGGGATAACATTTGTAGTAACCCAAATCTCAAATTAGTTATTATGGAGTAATTAATCACCATTGATCCATGTTCTTAATACATGATTAAGGGATGTCCTGTTGAACTAACGTGACTCCAGAAATAGTCCCAGGATACTCGAACATGGTGGGCAAGGCACGGGAGGTTCGGACGCTCCGGAACTGGTGTTCGGAGGACCCGAACCTGACGGAGTCAGGATCGCAGGCCCGAAGAGTTCGGATTATCCGAAGAAGGAGTTTCGAGGATCCGAAGAGGATCGGAGGCTCCGTCGGTGGGATCGGAGGACCCCAACAGGGTTAGGGCCTATCTCATCAATAACGTCATCAATGTTACATCAAGGAAGACAACACTGATGGGACTACGGAGGACCCAAAGTAAATTATCGGACCAGTCCCGATCGTGATCGGACGATCCAAAGGTAAGATCTGAGGATCCGAAACCAGTACGGAGGGGGCCCCCAAGCCAAGTTCGGCGGACACGGCCCGAACGTTGTCTATAAATAGAGCGGAGCCGAGGTTCATATTGTAGACTCGCAACATTTCCTCTTTTCTCTCTCAATTCCAAATCCTTCAAACTCAGATCTAGGGAGATCTAGGCGTCCTAAGGGGAATCCAGAAGTGGCTTAGTGATCCTAGACTGTCGTCCGCGAAGCTATGGCCCTAGTTTTGAGGCTATCGACAGCTAAGGGCTAACGAACGACGCAGGTAATAGCTTTAGGCATTTCTAAAAATAATTAGGAGTACGCTTTAGCTTAGAAAAGCTTTTAGAGCTTTATTGTTGATGGGCATGGATATTTTGCAATTGTAGTTTTCAAGTAGACCTGAACTAGTAGGCTTGGAGTCTAGACCAAGCGAGGCTATGTTTGACCAGCAGTGTATAGAAGGTACGTAAAGTACAGACCGAGATAGCCGGCATGATAAAATTTGCAAGTATGTTGAATGAGTATGTGCTAATAAGCCTTTATCATGTTTTAGCCATGTTTTACCGTCTTAGCACATACATGCTTTTACGTGTGACTTCATCCGAAGAGATGTGAGTCATTTGACAGTCTCCATAGGGAACGATGATCTCATTATGGACTCACGAGTCCAGGTACGACAGTTTGGTTCCATATGGGACTTGTATCCTTTTATGGATTCGGGTCAGGCTGGGGTTGGCTCAGCCCTGATATGGAGTATACGAGTACCCCGCGGAGTCGCTCTCTAGCCGGTACTGTATATTCCCAAGGCGGCCCCCACAATGAGCAAGTGTTTTCCCTTGAGTTTTAAATCATCTGTGTGCGCATATTTGTATTTATATCATTGCTTCGTATTAGAGCGTTCTAGCGTCATGGACAGCCCCTGTGTTCTGGTATCGTGGTGTACCTTTTGGGGCGGGGCAGGTTTGAGGTTGGATGGTCCCAGGCGGCTCTCAGCAGGATTGACAGCTTTGGGGAGTGTGAAGTTGTTGGAAAAACCGGTGTTCAGTTCAGATCAATTAGAATTGAAACCCGGAGCAGCGGAAGTTTAAAAATTTATTTTATTAATATGGAACGATTCCATATCTGGGTAACAAAACTTTTTACGTTTAAATTATGTGTAAGTAAAATAGATAATCACTATTAAATATTTTACCTTTGTCAAGCAGAAAGCTTTGATTATGGACTCCAACAGAATTTAATCTGCTCTTCTTGTAAATCTCGGGAACTGATGTTCGTCACGATCTTTCTCCGGAATTAGGTCCACGAAAGGAAAACAGAAACCCTCTGTATTTGACTGCACTAGATATTCAATCAGAAGTTTGCGTATAGAATAAACAGATATGATCTGTTAATTTCAGAATTGTAATTTTTCACAAAAAACACAAGACTGAATTTTCTTACCGAAAAGGGACAATGATTTTTCGAAAAACCCTTAGAAAAATATATGTGGTGTTTTCCTACAAAATTCTAATAATTAATTGCATGCAATTTTCTGAACACTGCACATATATTTATAGATAATTTCTAGTTATAATTGTATCAAGACTCTAACTCCTTAAACCCCACAATTACATAACATAATCCCAACAAGCCAAGCCCGTTGATACAGAAATTAATATAACATTCATCGTGACTAGTCCGATTGAATAAACTGATTTCACCAATGTGCACAGAAAACCATTTTTGCCATCTTATAGAGTCAAGATAATTTTTTTGAATCTCGAATTCAGTGAATTCCAAAAATGCCCATCCCTATGTCATTTTAGGAAATCCCACTCCCTTTAAGTTTATAAGAAGTCCAACTTCTCTTTCATTAAATATAACTCTATAAATTTAACTATCTCCTACGGGGTTTTAGTAAACCCATTACTTTGTGTAACCCTCAATGTGTTTCAGGAATACAGCTAGCTCGTGGGCTACACAACTCCTTGTGAACTCGGAACAACTAATTTCCGACTTACCCATCGAATCATGGTAAGAGCGCCTAGCAACATCGCCCCATGATTCCTAGGTATTACTGATAGTGCCTGCAAGAACCAGTAGATTTTGGTTAGCGTACAGTACGGTCCCTTCAACCATATATCCCGATCGAATCAACAACCATTGGTATATCGAGAGTCGTTCGAGATTCGATAAGTTTGCATAACATCTTGGAGATCAAATAGTGACATCGCATGTGTTACTAGGAAAACCCATTAACCTAAAACAATCATGTACTCTGGCCAGAGATTCGTCACACTAATATCTCCTCAGATCGCATAGGATATCCACACTCGCAAGTATGTGGTGAATCCTTGACAACAAAGCATCGACTCCTATATGTGTCGTAACTGTACCCAATCCCGACACCTGATGACCCCAATAGAGTCGGTAAACGAGTCAAAGTACAGTACTAGCATATAGAGTCTCAATGATTTTTCAAGTAATAAGGACTAATGGTGTACAACCAAAACCGCGGACTTTATCCACTCGATAAGTGATAACCACTTGGAAAGTCCGAATAGGGTAGTTCGATCATTCATCATATGAATATCCATTTGCATGCTTTGAACATCTCTATGTTCCATACCAATGAAACGTGGTACTCGGCATCGCAAATGCTAGTCTCAATCTCGAGTGATCCTTATCCTTATTTGCGGACGGCTCAATTGACTAGGAACAGTTTAGAATATACAGTGACTATAAGATGTGTTTTCATGATAGCCATCCCCATGTGCTACCACATCTTACATACACTATAGTATATTCAAGGTCTTTATCGAAACAACAATAGTATATCATAATATAACAATATGAAGAAAGATAAAGTCAATGCCATTATAAAAGTGTAAATTATATTAAACAAAAGATTGTTTTACATAGAGTCATAAAAGCCCTTAGCCACAAGTTGGCTAACCGGGCACCCACTCTTTCAGAAGTTGCAGAGGGTAGGGATTTATTTACCCTGAACCTTCGATTTGATTGTATAACAGTACTTATACACTTGTGATATCGTCGGTTGTATTCTACCGATTGGATTTGTTGTATTTTAATTATCCGCTCTTTACGCTTTAAGCTTTTATTGCGTGCGCTTTTACTGTAACTCTGATTAGGTAGTGGGTCCGGGTAGGGTCACTACATTTTTGGTATCAAAGCGACGCATTGCACTGGGAATATCGTAAAGAGGATTAATTAATTATCTGTTATTGTGTAACAGATGGCAGATTACGACGAGAGCCACGGTAGCTTAGACGGCGGTCGTTGGGGCGATCCGGATGATGTAGATGTCGGGGACAGCCCGAGGAGCGCAGGTGAGTGAGCATGCGTAGATTCAAGGAGGTTTAGCCCCGAAGCCTTTGACGGGTGGTGAGATAGATGAGAAGAGGCGGAAGGAATTGAGGATTGGCTTGGAGCGGATGGGAGCTGTGCTTCCAGGAGTTCCGTTGGCACGGCTGAGGATTAGGATGGAGATTCTTGCCTTTTTGCTTGAGGGCAGAGCGAGGGAGTGGTGGAGAGCTTAATTCCACGCCGTTCATAGCAGCTAGAGGTGCAGCTACGTGGGTTGAGTTCCGTACTGCTTATCAGAGTTTGTATTTTCCTCCAGCTCTTCGTCAGGCGAAAAGCCAGTGAGTTGTTGAGTTTTGCGACAGGGGACGATGACGATCGAGGTAGTAACAGTAGTACCAGCAGGAAGTTCTTTGAACTGCTACCTTTTTGTCCTCATATTGCTGATAGTTCTATGGCTATCAAACACGCGCTTGATCATTTTCTTCAAGGGTGGAACCCTGATATTCATCAGATCGGTTATTGTGGGCGACGATCGCGGACTTACGAGGGGATTTGGTGGGGGGACCGTTGGTCGCCAAGCCGAGGACAGAGTATTCGGAGGAACAAGGGACTTTACTCGTCTTCTTCATGGGTTAGCGGGTGCTGTGCTAGTGCTTTGTGCCCTAGGGGAGCAGTAAAGCAGTCCTTCAAGAAGCCAGGCTCCCCGGTACTTCTTCTTCTTCCCTGGACGCCTGGCGGAAGTGCATCGTTTTGGTGGATAGAGACCAATAACCGATGTAGTCAGTTGCTGAGATGCAGGCATCCTCAAGGACAATGTGGTAGATGGACCACTGCATGTTTCCAGTGTGGCCATGGTGGGTCCACATGGAAGAGAGAATTGATCCTATGCTGATTGGGGCAGCGTAGTGAGTGGTTCTGGTGGAGGTTTCTCTAAGGCCTCCGCGTTTCCAGCCACTCACCTCAGTTACAGCAAGCCACCTGTTCCAACAGCAGTATTTTCGTAGTAGCGCCAGCTGCCGCAGCAGTCTCAAAGCTCCAGCCTTATCAGACTCCTTCTCGGGGTCATTCTTCTTGGGGCCCACGTACCCAGGTCAGGTCTTTGCGCTTAACCAGGAGCAGGCCAGAGGCTGCCAGTGATCGGACATGGGATTGCAGGTATCTGTATAGTTTTGGTGGTTATTCTTGCATATGTTTTGATTGATACTGCGTGCAATCACATTCTTTTGTCTCGCCACGTTTTTCTAAGAAGTAAAGATGCCGGTTTATTCCTTTATTACATGTTTGCTATTGTTTTCTACTCCTATGGGGAAGCAAGGTTTTAGCCAAGCGTCTAGTTGTGGGGGGCCGCGCACAGCACGCAGCCGAGCCCTACGCTTCGCCCCCACAACGCAATCCTCGCGCGCGCTTGCGGGTTTGGAGCTGACATGCCGTCACCGCAGTGAGAGTGCTTGCTCTCCCCCTCCCCACAGCCAATCCCCACCCCTATCTGATCGCGCACCGCGCGCTGACGGCGACGCTAAGAGGCGTCGCATACGCTCGCGTACCTGCGGCTACCATAGAGAGACTAGTAATTCATCACCTCGCTGCAGACCCCAGACGTGGGTGGGGGTGGAGTGGTGGGGGTGGGTGGTTGTGTTTTGGATTTCGAAGGGACATCAGCTTAGGGCTAACCTGGATGATTCTAGCAATGGAGGATGTCTATTGCATCATTGGGGATAGATCTATTGACTACCTACCCCGAGCGATAGTGAGGGGATTGCTATCAGAGGTTTGTTCAGTTTTGTCCAGAGGGACGTACGAGTCATGGTATTTCTTTATTTGGCAAGGGAGCGCGACCGCCACGGATGCCAATGGTTTCAGCTCTGAAGGCCCGGCGTTGCTTTAGAGACCCTTCATGGGCGGGGAAGGCTACCATATCTTACGCCATTTGACGCATCCATAGGAGATCCAGAGATATCCGAGAGATACCATTGGTTCGTTGTCTTTCCAAGTTGTGTTTTCGGAAGGGAGGAGATTCCAGGTTTGCCACCAGTACGGGAGATTGAGTTTGGCATTGAGTTTAGCTTGCCAGGAACTGCACCAAATTTCCAGAAACTCCTTACCGATTGGCACCGTCAGAAATGAAAGAGCTACAGAATCAATTGCAAGATCCTTCTTGATAAGGGTTATATTCGACCTAGTGTTTCGCCATGGGGATGGTTCGGATGCGGTTGTGTATTGACTACCGTCAGATGAATCAGGTGATAGTGAAGAATAGTTATCCTTCCTCGGATAGATGATTTCTTTGATCAGTTGCAGGTTACTTCTATCTATTCAAAGATTGATCTTCGTTCTGGTTATCACCAAAAAATTGCGAGTTCGACATGAGGATGTTCCTAAGACAGCATTTCATACGCGGGAATGGGACACTATGGTTTTCCAGTGATGCCGTTTGGTTTGGACGAATGCTCCAGCTGTTTTTATGGATCTGATGAACAGAGTTTTCCAGCGACTTTCTGGAATAAGTTCTGGGTGGTGTTCATCGATGACATTTTAGGGTGTATTCTCGTAGCATGGCAATGAGCATGCTTACCATCTCTATACTAGTAACAGCATGTCTTGAGGGGAGAGACAGTTGTACGCGAAGCAGAGTAAGTGTGACTTCTGGATTGACCGGAGTTGTGTTCCATGGTCATGTCATTTCTCAGGAGGGCGTATCTGTTGATCCTAGCAAGACAGAGGCTAATTTGGATTGGGTCACGTCCGACTACAGCTTCTGAGATTCGTAGTTTCCTTGGTTTTAGCAGGATACTATCGTCGTTTTGTGGAGAATTTCTCTCAGATCAGGCTCGGCGTTTGACTGCGTTGACGAAGAAAAATTTTTCCTTTCGTTTGGTCTGATGCTTGTGAAGACAGTTTTCATGAGTTGAAGACGTCGTCTGACGACCAGCTCCAGTTCTTGCTTTACCGTCTGGATCAGTTGGTTTTGTAGTCTTCACTGATGCTTCTCTCCAGGGTTTGGGGTGCTGTGTTTGTGTGTGTTGACTCAGGAATGGCCACGGTGATCGCTTATGCCTCATGACAGCTGAAAGACTCACGAGGCGAACTATCCCGTACCATGATTTAGGATCTTGCAGCCATTGTCTTTGCTCTTAAGATTATGGCGTCACTATTTGTTTACGGAGAACGATTTGAGATCTTCACCGCTCATAAGAGTTTCGAAGTATCTGTTCACTCAGGCTGAGTTGAACAATGCAAAGCAAAGCAGCGTCGTTGGATGGATTCTGTTGAAGGCTTTACGATTGTGAGATCAAGTACCTATCCAGGTTCTTCAAATCCTGTTGCTGATACGCGCTTCGTCGCAAAGTCTATGTGAGTTTCCTTCGTACCTAAGTTCAGTTTCGAAGGCAGAAGTTGGTGATAGTGTTGTTCTTGTCAGGATTCACATACCGTCATAAGAAAGAACAACAAGGGATTCGTGTTTTCTTTTGAGCTTGTAGAGCCAGCGTTGTATCGACGAATCCGGGAAGCTCAGAATTCTGATCTGAAGACGCTAGATAGAGAGTTTTGTACTCAACCCATTTGGCTAAGGGTGATAAGAACTCTGGTTTCCATTTGCAGGGAGAGACGGTCTGTTTGTGTCTTTCTGGTCGCGCTATGGTACCGGAGGGATCTATTTTGAGGGATGAGATCTTATCACAAGCTCACCGCAGTCGATTCTTTGTACATCCAGGCTGCATGAAGATGTATAAGGATCGTCACACTCAATTTTGGTGGAAAGGGCATTGAAGCGCAGCGGTCTATCAGTTTGTGTCCCGATTTGCCTTGTGTGTCAGCAGGTCACGGCAGAGTTTAGACGATCCCAGTGGGTTACTTCGCAGCTTAGAGATTCTTGGAATTGGAAGTGGGAGCACGTGACGATGGACTTTGTCACCCACTTGCCTATTGTCTTCCAGAAATTGTGATGCTATTTGGGTTGTCGTGTGGATCGGTTGTCGAAAGTCAGCACAATTCCTTCCCTATAACCGCGAATACACCTTTGCTAGGATGGCGAAATTGTATGTGCGGGAGAATTGTGCGATTTGTCAACATGGGATTCCGTTTTCTGAGCATTTTCAGCGATTAGGAGATCCGAGATCCGAGATTAACCTCGAGATTTTGGGGTAGTTTCCACGCGAGCCCTTGGTACTACTTTTGAGCTTGAGTACGGCATAGCATCCAGAGACGGACGACAGTCGGAGAGTACTATTCACACTCTAGAGGATATGCTTCGCGCGGCGGTGATGGATTTTGGTCCAGCATGGCATGATCATTTACCCTTGGTGGAGTTCGCCTAAAACAATAGTTTCCATCGCAGCATTGGCATGGCACCATTTGAGGCTCTTTATGGACACCGTTTTCGTACACCTTTGTTTTGGGACGAGTTTGGCGAGCGTCAGGTTGAGGGTCCTCAGATTTCATCAGATGATTGATGCAGTAGAGTTGATCCGACGCAGGATTAAGGCAGCCAAGGATCGACAGGCTAGCTACGCGAACACTCACCGCAGGCCACTTCATTTGAGGTAGGGAAATACGTTTTCTTGCGTGTGTCACCTTTCCGAAAGGTGATGAGGTTTGGTCGCAAGGGTAAGCTAACACCTAGATTTATTGGTCCTTTCAAGATTCTCGAGTAGATTGGGATGTGGCTTATCGTCTGGCCTTGCCACCCGATCTTTCGGAGATCCACGATGTGTTCCACGTGTCCTTGTTGAGGCAGTATGTGGCGGACGAGTCGCATATTTTGCATCCGACTGAGGTAAAGGTAGATCGGGATCTATCGTATGTGCAGAAACCTCTGCGGATTCTTGAAAAGAAGGACAAGTTACTTCGTAACAAGCTATACCATTGGTGATGGTACAATGGCAACGCAGAGGGACAGAGGAAGCTACTTGGGAGTTGGAGAGCCGGATGTTAGCCGAGCACCCCGAGTTACTTTGAGATTTTGTACTTCTTTGTATCGAGTTTGTACTTGTTCAGTTGTAAAAAAGAACATTCATGTTAAGTTTCGTACTTTTTCCTCTGATTCTAATTTCGAGGATGAATTTCTTAAGTGGGGGAGAATGTAGTAACCCCATCTCGAATTAGTGATTAATGAGTAATTAATCACATGATCATGTTCTTAATACATGATTAGGGATGTCCGTTGAACTAACGGACTCCAAAAATAGGTCCAGGATACTCGAACATGGTGGGCATGGCTCGGAGGTTCGGACGCTCCGAACTGGTGTTCAGAGGACCCGAACGTGATCGGAGTCAGGATCGGAGGCCCGAAGAGTTCGGACGATCCGAAGAGCATTCGGAGATCCGAAGAGGATCGGAGGCTCCGTCAGTGGGATCGAAGGACCCAAACAAGGTTAGGGCTTACGTCATCCATTACGTCAGCAAGGTGACATCATGGCTGACATCACTGATGGGACTTCGGAGGACCCGAAGTAAAGATCGGGCAGTCCGATCATGTTTGGACGATCCGAAGTTATGATCGTAGGGCCCGAAGCCAAGTTCGGACGGTCCGAACGTCGCTATAAATAAGGAGTCGAGGTTCATTTGTGACTCGCACATTTCCT